>NW_007726226.1:944521-950732 GCF_000696425.1 Galeopterus variegatus | reverse complement strand
AGATGCAGCTGTTCAGTCTTGAACTTTCCAGCCACCAGATCGTGAGCCAAACAAACATTCTTTTTATAAATTACCCAGTCTTGGCTATTCTGCTATAGCAACACAAAATGGACTAAGACAGTCTCCTTGTGTAGTCCCCAGCCCAGCAGTGTCCACAGGGCCTAGGAACTTGTCAGACATGACAACTCTGGAACTGAATCAGGAACTGGGGGTGCAGCCAGGTGATCTGGGTTCTCCCAAGCCCTCCAGACAACACTGATGCACGCTCAAGTGTAAGAACCACTAACCTAATAAGACCCGATCCCACCTGCAAGCCTCCCCACTGCAGCCACGCGGATCTCCAATACCGTTCAGAAGTGGAGGCGCCACTGCTTATTGGCATTTCCCTTGTGTTGAATGCTTGACGCATATTCTTCAACTTTCACAGCAAAAATATGAGAAAGATACTATTATCCACTTTTCCAGATGAGAAAACCACAGCTTACAGAGCATGAACAACTGGCTCAGGGTCATATCTATAGAAAAGGCTGGAACCAGGATCTGAATCTGGGTCAGCCTAATGCCAAAGCCTATTCTTTTGATAGTGACATCACACTGTCCACTGATGATGAAGAGATCAGCACTACCCGTGCCAAATTGTGAAACCTGACAAGCCTGTCCTTAGTTCCCCTCAGTCACCTGTCCTGGGCTTCACCTAGCCTCAGGAAATCCTCCAGGGACGGTAAGCCCCAGGGTCCTGATACTGCCCCCTAGAGGCCAAGGCTCCTCACACCGCAATGCTCTCCTAGCCTTTCCCTTTTATTGTGTGACTCTGAAGCGGACCCAATCTCACTGTGCTCCTGTTTATCATCTGTAAATCAGTTGTAATAATACATTCATATTAAGGTTGTTAAGAGAGTTAAATGGGATAATAAATGTGAACATATCTAGCCCAGTGCCTAGTGCAGAGTAGAAACTAATTAACTCAATTTTCTTCCATCCTCCTCTACACACTATCAAAACTATTCCACCCGAGGTTGATTCTCTTGAATGCTCATTTATTGACCAATTAGCTAAAATGATGAGCTAATCGTCACTGAGGTGTTAATTCATAATAATGCTTCTCTGTGTTTGTCTGCAAAATAACATTTGCATTTCAACCAGGGGCCCTTAGTCCTCGAAATTTTGCAGCCATGGAGTGATTAATGATGGAAATCTTAGGGAATATGAAAGGCCAATGGGAAGAGATTTTCTAGCATGGGAATCCTTTCCCCACCCCGCATATCACTCCAATATCATATCACTGGACTCAGTGAACAGAGAATCCCAGATGTATTAGTCCTTTTTCTGTGGCTTATAACAGAATACCAAAAACTGGGTGATATATAAGAAAGATAAATTTATTTCTTACAGTTTGGAGGTTGGGAAGTTCAAGATTGGGGGTGCATCTGGTAAGGGCCTTCTTCTTCGTGGGTACTCTCTGAAGAGATCCATGGCAGCACAGGGAATCACATGGTGAGGGGGCAAGAGTGTTTTTATGTGCTCACTTGCTCTCCTTATAAAGCCACCAGTGCCCCTCCCATTATAATCCACTCATCCATTAACCCATTAACCCATTAATCCATGAATGGATCAATCCATTCATGAAAGCACAGCCCTCACCATCCAATCACCTCCCAATGTCCCCACCTCTCAACACTGCTACATGGGAGGCCAATTTTCCACATGAGCTTTGGAGGGGACAAACATTCAGATCATAGCACCAGAGAATGGGTAATGAGACAAGAAAGGAAAATATGCCTTTAAGGTTGCACCTGGCTTTGAAGAGAAAAAAATCTGAATCTCAGGATAAGTGTGAAAGATACAAAAGTGAAATCAAAGACTAATGGGTCATTTGCCAACCTTTAATACAATTGCTTGGGATCTGCGTAGTCAAATGTAATAAAGCTTCATTAAAAAGTAGTGATAACAACTAATAAGACCCTAATTAAATTAGCTTTCACTGGGCAAGCTGCTCCTGAAGTCCTAATTAAGTTATTTGCTGCCATTGGTCTAGCCTGAAAACAAAAGATGACTGTAATGTCTTGTGATCACTCTAGTGATGCCTAGAAAGCCAGGTCTCTGGCCTTGTACAGAAAATGTTAAGAGCCTCAAAATTTGGGGGCAGCCAGCCCACGACTATCTTACCTCTCCAAAAATCATGGTGTGCAGCCAAGTGAAATCTCTTAATAGGTCCCACTGCTCTTAGGAGCCAGACAACTTCAAAGAAGGAAAGGGCATTTAAAGATGGAAACACCAAGAATTTCAGTTTATGGATGAGGAAACTGAGGCCATGTGAGAAGTGATTAGTCCAAGGTCCCTCAGCAAGGGACAGTGTCCCCACCCCTTTAATCTTTTTCCGTCATGATCTGGAATAAACATAGAACTTGGGGCAGCTGGTACAGATTTTCATTTAGGAAGGGAGAGGGAAACAAACAGTGATGGATTCTCAGAGGCTCCTTGCTTTGAAGCAGGGTGTGTGTGTGTGTGTGTGTGTGTGTGTGTGAGAGAGAGAGAGAGACAGACAGACAGACAGACAGAGACAGAGACAGAGAGACAGAGATGTGTTCAGAATAGTTCAGTCCAAGGTAAATTGCTGACCTGCTTACAAACCGCATTTGCACTGCTACCGCAGTGGTCTTCTGTGAACACAGATCTGGTCGTGCCGGTACCCTGCTGAACTACCCACAGGGTGACTTCTGAACTCCTGAGCATGGCAGAAAAGTCTCTTCACAATTGGAGTCTAACCTACCTCATCTCTCAAAACTGGGCTTTCTTCTCAAACAGATCAGAATCCCAGCCCTGTCCCTCACCAGCTGTGCTACCTTGGGCAAGTTATTTAATCTCTCTCAGCTCCCATTTTTCTGTCTCTAAAACAGGGATGACATTTTACTTATCTCATTGGGTTAATGGGAGAACTGAAAGACTAGAAGTCAAGCAGCCCACACGTGGCGCATGCTTCTGCAGCTCTGGCCACACAGGAACAGTCTCACTGCCCTGAACATGCTGGCTCATTCATGCCCCTAGCCTTTGCACATGCTGTTCCCTCTGCCCACAATGCCCTTCACCCTTTTCTCTGCACCCTGAATTCTTGCAATTCAGATGCCAGCTCAAATGTCACTTCCCCTTTGCAGTCTTCCACGACTCCCCCGGCAATGGCTACCACCTCTCCTGTGCTTCCTCTGCCCTCACCCCACACCGTCATACCTTGTCACACTAGGCTAAAATGAGCTTGTTGATGTTCATCTCCCCCAGGGGACTAGGTCTCACCTGGCACAGGCCTGGCACACAGGGAAGACTCAGTTACTAAATAAAATTTAATCACAGGAACCTGCAGAGGAACTCTGAGGAAGGAACAAAATAAGTTCTAGTGTTAATCCTGCTTTTTTACTGAAATTGAACTACAGATAAATTCTGTGTGTACTGACAAAGATTCTTCATTTGATCAAACCTTAGTCAGGTTCCTGATCCTTCTCTTAGATCTATTTGTGCACTTCCTTGTAAAATCCAGCTTTAGCAAGAACCATGCTAAGTGAGTCTAACAAGAATTACCCCACCCTTGATATCTGACCACCCTCAATATCAAAACGTGTTCCTCATCCCCTACCCTCCCCCAGGTGATGTCTGACCAGCTTGGCTTGCCTTCAGCAAGAATCCTTTTAGGTTGGTTTAGCCAGAATCCCCTTTACATTGATGTTCCCTCTTAGTAATTTTCTATCCACTGACCTTCACCCTTCTCCTTGGCTATAAATTCCCACTTGCCCATACAGTATTCATAACTGAACCTAGTCTCTCTCTCCCACTGCAAAATCCCATTGCAGTTGTCCCTATACCTATCTCGATGGTCTTGAATAAAGTTTGCCTTACTGTGACTTAACAAGTATCATTGAGTAAATTTTTCTTTAACAGTACACACATACGCACAAACACCCCCCGCACACTTACACACACATGCACGCACACACACACATCCAAGATATTAGCAGTAATTATCTGTGGCAGTTTTTATTTTCTTCTCATGCTTCTCTGTAGTGAACATGTATTGCTCCTGTAATAAGAAAGAAAAAAAAAATAGGGGCTGGCTGGTTAGCTCAGTTGGTTAGAGTGTGGTGTTGTAACACTAAGGTCAAGGGTTTGGATCTCCGTACCAGCCAGCTGCCAAAAAGAAAAGAAAATGGAGACAGTTCTTTTTTTTTTCCCTTTTTATCTTTTTTCGTGACTGGCAACGGATCGCAACCCTCAGTGTTGCACCCGTACTGGACCAGGACCGGTAACGGGATCGCAACCCTCAGTGTTGCACCCGCACCTTGCTCAGCCAGTGAGCGGGAACCGGTCTGTATGTGGGATCCGAACCCTCGGCAGGAACGCCGCCGCACTCCCAAACGGCGCACTGTAGCAGTGCGCCACCGGGCCGGCCCGAGACAGTTCTTTAAACCAGGTGAGCTAAAAGGAGATACATAAAACGCCAACTTTCCAAATACATCCCTGCAAAAGTTGAGAGTTAACCTGAATTTCAGTGTGGTGCGGTTCTGATTCAAAGCATCACAGTCTCTAAATGTCTTCTCTGTGATGTCTGTGACAATAGCTGGTTCGGAGGTGCAAGGTGCACAGGAGAAGACCGATCACTTCCCCCATATCTTTATGGCACCTTTTGGGGTCCTGTGAGTTTTTACAGACAGGAAAGGATAAGTACTGTACTATCCAATACAGTAGCCACTGGCACATGAGGATAATCACATTTAAATTAATTAAAATTAAATAGAATCAAAAATTCAGTTCCTCAGTCACAGTAGTCACATTTTAAGTGCTCGATAGCACAGATTTAGAGCATCTTCATCACTGCAGAAAGTTCTACTGGACAGTGCTGAGTTGCTGTGCTTCTCAGCTTGCTCCAAACATGGTTGATGATATCTCGAGAACAAACACATCCGTTTGCTTCACGAATATGTTCTTTCCTGTTTAAAATATATACATATATTCATGGCAATATAAAATGGCACAGCTACTTTGGAAAACAGTTTGGCAGTTCCTCAAAGTGTTAAACATAGAGTTGCCTTATGACTTGGCAGTATACACCCAAGAGAATTGAAAACATATGCTCACACAAAAACCTGTACACAAATGTTTATAGCAGCATTATTCCTAATGGCCAAAAAGTAGAAACAATCCAAATGCCCATCACTGAAGAATGTATAAGCAAAATGTGGAAAGTTATTTGGCAAGAAAAAAAAAAGGAATGAAGTACTGATACACGCTACAACACAAATGAACCTTGAAAAGGATTTGCTAAGAGAAAGAAGCTGAACTCAAAAGGCCACATATTGTATGATGCCATTAATACGTAATGTCCAGAACAGGCAAATCCACAGAGAGAGAAAGTAGACTGGCATTTGCAGAGGCTGAGCAGAGGGGCAATGGAAGTGACTCTAATGGTATCTTTTTGGGGTGATGAAAATGTTCTGGAATTAGAGGTGACACTGTACAACTCTATGTATACTAATAACCACTGAATTTTACACTTTGAAGGGTGAATTTTATGGTATGCAAATTATAGATCAATAAATCTATTTTTTTCTTTAAAAAAAATACTCTTCTAGTTGGGAAACAACCTAAATGTTCATCCACAAGCAAGTGAATAAATGAACTCTGACACGTCCATGCAGTAAACTATGATGCAGCAGTTAGAAAGAATGAGTTAGATCTGTGTACTACTTAAGAAAAATCTTTCGGACAAATTTTGAAAGAGAAAAAGCAAGTTTCAGAGCAATATGCAATGAATACAGTATGAAATGTTACATTAAAAAAACTCAAATATTCTACATTCTATGAGTATATGTACAAAAATGCAAAGGAAAAAACTGGAACATTATGCACCAAAAAGATAACAATAGTTACCTTCGTAGGAGCGGCCTAGAATTAGGAGCAGTAGTTGAAGGGCATGTTCTTAACTTTTACAAAGAAAAATATTCATTTAATACATGTGTAATTAAAACCTCTCTTTATTAAAATAAAAACATAAATTAGATAATCTCTGTGAAAGATACAGAGAAATACAATAAAGAGCAAGTTTCAAAGAAATAAACTGCTTGAGTATAATTAGGTACCGTTTCAGTTTATTAATTGAGCTCTTGCGTTCTCCCAGAGAAAAGCACTTGACTCTTAAACTTTGCTTAGCCCTGAACTCTCTAGGGCC
>NW_007726226.1:942751-943512 GCF_000696425.1 Galeopterus variegatus | reverse complement strand
GTTCTCCCAGAGAAAAGCACTTGACTCTTAAACTTTGCTTAGCCCTGAACTCTCTAGGGCCAAAAATACACCCACAGGCTAACTCCTCTGGTTTAAGACCCTGCTGAAAGAGCCCCAGACCCAAACATCCCTAACTCCCTAGCTCCAACCTAATTAAAGGTCATTAGTGAGATGACTTCCTATCTGTCGCCTGTCATCACCCCTCCCTAACCAAATCTATTTAGGCGATGCCTCAAAATTCTTTTCCGCTTCCTGTAGCCTGAGCCTATGCCGAGATGATTGAGGATACAGTGTGTGACCTACTTAGGCAATTTTTTTTTTCAGAGGTTGGGGAGAGGAAGAGATTTGCTTTGCATTTCATTTTTCCCCAATTTTTTTCCAGTCTTTTTTTCCCAGATCACAAGAGAAAAAAAAAACATTAAAAAAAAAAAAAAAAAAGNCAAAAAAAAAAAAAAAAAAAAAAAAAAAAAAAAGAGCACACTAGAACACTTTCTCATCTTGTAGCTAAAATTCCATGATGATTTTCTTCCAATCAGTATATTGTTACCTGGGTGACTAAGTAACTGCACAATTGGCTTTCATTCTCTCTGACCCTCACTTCTCAGGTTTTTCTTCTGGGTTCTCTCTGTCTTTCAAATCAATAGTTCTTAGGCTGGCCGGTTGGCTCAGCAGGTTAGTGTACAGGCTTGTAACACCAAGGTCAAGGATTCAGATTCCCTTACCAGCCAGCCACAAAAAAAAAAAAAAAAAAAAAAAAAAAA
>NW_007726226.1:929277-942300 GCF_000696425.1 Galeopterus variegatus | reverse complement strand
CAGGATGCCCCAGGAACAAATGTCCCCATTTGTGACAGCGGAGAGCCATGGCTATCAGCCTTCTCACTGGCTACCATCTCCTGGCCTGAGTGTTGAGCTCCTGTGTTTTCGTTTATTTATGGTGCAATGTCCTGCGAGCTGCTCATTTTTCTAGATACAAACTCCATCTGCAGTGTTTTTTGAAGAACGATCCAAAGTAGCACGAGGTCTCTGTTAATCAATTAATTATTGCACATCACACAGAGAATGGCTAACACTTAGTCAAAGAAACATCAGAATAATGCTGGGAAACCTGGTCTCTTGACAGTCTGTGTTACCATTTCGTCAAAGTGCCCCTAATAAAAGATGATTGCTTGCTCTTGATAAATGAATCAGAGAGGCCTCTGGTGTGCATGATTAACAAAGCCTAACAATTAGCACCCAGGGAGCACAGCCACCATTTGTACCATGTGCCAGGCACTGTGTTAAGTGCCTCACATACATTATCTCCTTTAATCTTTACAACAACCCTGGGGGCAGGAGGAGAGGCTTAGGATTAGCCTAATTTTACTGAAATTGAAGTTCAGAGAGAGGCTCCTAAAGATCACATAGCCAGAGAGCTATGAAGTACTTTCTACGTGCCAGACACTCGTCAAGGCACTGTAGATACAAGAGTTGTTGAACAAGACAGACGAAGCCTCCACACTCATGAAGCTTATAGCATTGGGGGGTGGACACAGGCAAATAGTACATAGATAAATGAACAATATCAGATAATTGTTAAGTCCTACAGAGGAAATAAGCTAGGGTGGTGTGCTAGAGAGGGGCAGGGTGGGAAAAATAAAGAAAAAGTGTGAGAAGGCTGAAAGGGAAGGACTCTGAGGTTATGGGCTGAAACCTGAGTGACTGTGAGCCAGCCACGCAGGGATCTGGTGGGGAAGCATTCCATCTAGAGAGGGGCAGGGTGGGAAAAATAAAGAAAAAGTGTGAGAAGGCTGAAAGGGAAGGACTCTGAGGTCATGGGCTGAAACCTGAGTGACTGTGAGCCAGCCACGCAGGGATCTGGTGGGGAAGCATTCCACGCAGCAGGAACAGGAAATGCAAAGGCCCTGAGGCAGGAATGCATTTGACATGATTGACATGGAAAACAGCAGCTAGACTGCTGAAGTGGGGAGAGGGAGGAGGAGAGAGGTGACAAATGATGCCAGAGAGGAAGGTAGCATGGACATCCTATAAGGCCTTGATAAAGAGGTTAGAGTTTTCCCAAAGTGTAATAGAAAATCACTGGAGAGTTTTGGGAAGGGAAATAATGTAATCTGATTTACATTTTTTAACTCTATTTTTTATTAGCATATTCATTGTTACAAACCATACTTATTCTTTATGCCCCTTATCCAATCCCCCCCGCCCCGCTTCTCCATCCTCCTTCCCACTGTCTTACATTTTTAAAGACCTTTTCTGTTAAGTGCAGAATGGATTGTAGAGGCTAAAGGGTGGAGTCAGGAAGGCCAATTGTGAGGCTGTAGCAGTGGCCCAGAAGAGAGGGCATCGTGGCTTGGGATCATGCTCTGTTCTTGCAGATAAAAATCTAGACCATCCAGGAAAAAGTGTGACCCAGGATTTGCAGAGAATTCTTCACCTTCCTCAGTAAATTGACATGAGACACCTGCAGAATTTGTCCCACCTTATACTGAATGTGCACAATATGTGTGCTACTTATTTATGTTTAAATACACTTTTTATCAATGTGTGACATACATGCAGAGAAGCACTCCGATCATAAGGCTATGCCCTATCAGTTTCCACAAAGCAAACACATCCTGTAAGCAGCACCCAAAAGCAAGAAAGAAAAGATTATCAGTACCCCCAAGATTATCATGCACCCTTCCCCACAAGCACTGGCATTCCAAGTGTGTGTCTGTCATGTGTTTTTGCCAGAATAACCTTCTCTAAATCTATTTTCTCAGTCTTACTTAACCCATGACCCCTTTTTCTAAACTGAAATTTGTATGTCCTCTGCAATCAAAGATTTTCTTTTACCACCAGCCAAGAAGATTTGAATTTTGTGTTCTGTAATGAGATTATGAAAATAACAGCATTTTCACAGTTAAAAATGGCAGTATAATATTGAATATGTTTTTTTCAAAAGATATAAATTCCCCCTCCTAGATTCTGTTTTGCCCCCTCTTAAGAATTAGAGCTCACACATAAACGTGGTACAAATTCTGGAAAGCCTGCAAGTTACCTTGTCTAAAAGAGCAGTCTGGAAATCCAATGGTACAGACAGTAAGACTATGTGAGTTTGTAATACAGAACGAAGACATGACTTTAGGGCTTTGTTCAGAGAACAAGACACACATGGAGAAATAATATTTACTGAGCACTTACGTCCCCAGCACTGACCTAGATGTTTTAATATGTTATCTTATTTAATCTTCACAACCCTTTGAGGATGGTCTAATTCTCTCCATCATACAAATAAGAAAACCAAGGCTTAGAAAGGTAAAATAATTGACCCAAGTTCTCAGGGCTCATATGTGGCAGAGCCGAGCTTGCAAACCAGCTCTGTCTGCCCCCGAATCCCATGCTCATTCACTCAACCAAAGCAGCCTCTCTCGTGCTTTTCTTCCTTGAATCTGTGCTAAATAGATTGAAAATGTTGGTCTCAACACTTGGCTGCTGCAGTAAGTCCCATTTCTTCTAATGGTTTCCCCTTTACATTATTTTTTAATACACTGGCTTTCAAATTAACAGTAAAGCTATTCATAAATGAAATGGGTGACCCGGCTATGACATTGCTTCTTTCCAGAAAGCAAAGGCTCTTTAAGCCTGATGAGGTTTAATGCTGCTTTAAATCCAGTAAATAAACGAATGAGCACAATTCAAATTGCCCCAGCCTAAAGTCCGGCTACTTGAAGAACTCAGGAGCTATGTTGCGTCACCGTGTTATCCAAGGAGCCAGCAGTTAACTAAGCAATCTAAATTAACCATGTTAACATCTCCAGGAGAGGGATTCATGTTCTCCGGGTTTCTGGAAGCTCTTCCAAGCTCAAGCTGTCCCTGGGTTCTTTGACTTTGCATCATGAAGGGAATTGATTTGATCAATTACATTGCTGCTGCCTAATTAGTAAGCATGGCCACACTTGCCCATCAGTTTCACAGAGATTAAACTTGGGATCCTGACTGCGGACCAATTTTTATAGCTGAAAGTCGCTGTACTTTTCATCCTCAGTCTATACCAAATTCCCCCGAGTTAATCGTAACAGGCCTTTAGCCAGGGCCAGGGGACATGTTTTCAAAGTCCAGATAGCTGGGCCTTCTGCATGCTCCTGCATTACAACACAGATTATTTTGTGAAAGCCCCTTAGGTTAAGAAGCCTTGCTTTTCCCCACCTGCCACCTGCCACTTCTAACAAACACTTTTCCTCTCGCCCTTTCACTTGAGTTTCCCAGTATCTCAACAAGAAAGAAGGTTCAACTCCCATTTTCAACATAAAGAAAGGAACCTTCGCAAAAATGATTACTCAAAACCACAGAGTGTCTCTCAACCAAGTTTAGTCATTGTTTTTTCAAAAAATAACTTTTTCCAGGTTGGTTTTGTCTTATTGCAAGATGTTGTACATGTTAATTGTAGAAAATGTAGGAGATACAAAAAAACAAAAAGAAGATAATAAAAAGCCACCCCTCAGACATAACCACTGAAATGTTTAATGCATATTTATTCAGCCATTTCTCCAGAGGTTATCATACATACTATTTTATAACCTGCTTTTTGTCTTTTGACATATGAACTTTTTCTGATCATATTCAGTAATTTAATCTTTACTGATTGAGGTATATCATTAAGCCAATCACTTTTGTTGGCTATGTGGGGTTGTTTTTCATCTTTTAGTTATGATAAATAATGAGACAATAAAATCCTTGTATCTAAATATTAGTAGCTAACATTTATTATTTATTATATCTCAGATGTTGTATTAAGTGTTTTACATGTATTATCTTGTTTAACTCTCCCAAGAATCCTATGGACTAATAATATTAATTCCATTTTACAGACGAGAAAACTGAGGCCTAGAGAGGTTGGGTAACTTGCCCACAGTGACATAAATAATAAGTTGCAATGCTAAAATTTAACTCAGGTCAATCCGATTCCAGAGCTAGAACCCTAAGCCACTAAAATAATTCTTAGAATTGTAACTTCAGGGAAACTAAATACATAAAACTATAAGGCTTTTGAGTCACGTTACCCAATTGCCCTCCAGAAAGCATGCACCAATTTATACTCCCACCAACAGGGTATGAATGCCATTCACCTGCATCATCACCAATGCAGGGTACTGTTAAATTTGTACTGTTCATCAGGGAAAGAAGCCCAGTCTTCAAACAGCTCATTTACGCTCTCAAAGCATGCATGCAACCTGTTCCCTGATACAAATGGCGATTTTCTTTACCTCAGTGGTTCTCCTTTTTCTGGTACATGGGCCCTTGCAAAAATCTGATGGAAGGTGTGAAGCAGCTACACAGAAAATGCACCTGTGCACATCAAATAACCACTTGTTTTCCAGTGGTTCACAGACGCCATTAAGAACTTCTGTGCTTGCCAGAGGATGGATGCATCAGCTACATTGAAACTACAACTAAAAGCAGGACAAAGAAAACCAGTCTTCAAATGTTGGCTTTACCAGATTATTCCTTTTAACAAACGTGCAGCGTAAGGAACCAGATCAGGAGAGACTGAAATAAAATGTCCAGGCGCTGTAACGGTGCATCTGCCATGTCGGGGGAAGTACCCAGCTCAAGACTCCCTCCTGAGGCCGTGCTGTCCTCCACCAACCACCACGACCTCAGAGCAGACGGGCTGGCCAGCAAGGCCNACGAGAAAACTGAGGCCTAGAGAGGTTGGGTAACTTGCCCACAGTGACATAAATAATAAGTTGCAATGCTAAAATTTAACTCAGGTCAATCCGATTCCAGAGCTAGAACCCTAAGCCACTAAAATAATTCTTAGAATTGTAACTTCAGGGAAACTAAATACATAAAACTATAAGGCTTTTGAGTCACGTTACCCAATTGCCCTCCAGAAAGCATGCACCAATTTATACTCCCACCAACAGGGTATGAATGCCATTCACCTGCATCATCACCAATGCAGGGTACTGTTAAATTTGTACTGTTCATCAGGGAAAGAAGCCCAGTCTTCAAACAGCTCATTTACGCTCTCAAAGCATGCATGCAACCTGTTCCCTGATACAAATGGCGATTTTCTTTACCTCAGTGGTTCTCCTTTTTCTGGTACATGGGCCCTTGCAAAAATCTGATGGAAGGTGTGAAGCAGCTACACAGAAAATGCACCTGTGCACATCAAATAACCACTTGTTTTCCAGTGGTTCACAGACGCCATTAAGAACTTCTGTGCTTGCCAGAGGATGGATGCATCAGCTACATTGAAACTACAACTAAAAGCAGGACAAAGAAAACCAGTCTTCAAATGTTGGCTTTACCAGATTATTCCTTTTAACAAACGTGCAGCGTAAGGAACCAGATCAGGAGAGACTGAAATAAAATGTCCAGGCGCTGTAACGGTGCATCTGCCATGTCGGGGGAAGTACCCAGCTCAAGACTCCCTCCTGAGGCCGTGCTGTCCTCCACCAACCACCACGACCTCAGTAGATCAGGAGAGACTGAAATAAAATGTCCAGGCGCTGTAATGGTGCATCTGCCATGTGGGGGGAGGTACCCAGCTCAAGACTCCCTCCTGAGGCCGTGCTGTCCTCCACCAACCACCACGACCTCAGAGCAGACGGGCTGGCCAGCAAGGCCTGCCTCCACTTGTGCACTTCAGCAGCCCCAGAAGAACATGCCTGGGGCCCTCGTGCCAAATGCACTTCTTCACACACTGGTGTTTTTCATTCTCTCTCCTTGCGTCCTGCTCCTTTATGGTTTGCTAAGCCTTGTCCCAGATCAGTCAAATCTCCACCAACCTTACTCACCCCCTCCTGTCACAAGCAGTGGATTAGGGCAAGGGGGGAGGGGAGAGTGAGGTCCAGGGCCTCGCCTGTCCATCTGCTCTGAAAGCTGCTATGCCAGGCAGATTTTTCTGTTAGCCCTCCTTAGCCTTAGCACGTGCCTCTGGAAGTAACGGTACCATTCTTCATGATGATCCACTGAGGCTCAGTGACGTTTTCAGAATTGGGGGTGGAACATCGGGTCCCAGCCTGCACAGAAGGAGGTAAGTAGAGGAATTAGCAAGCTTGAGTGAACCGCCCGTTGGGGTGACCCAGTGGAGAATTGAGCTCCGTCAAGATGGGCAGGTCAGACCACTGTGAGACACACACCAGGAATGCAGGCAGCTCCTCGGCTGCAACCAAGCTTCCCTGGCCTGGCCGCCCAGTGGTGCAGCTACTTTTGGGATCTCATTGTGCACAAGCCCACTTCATCCTAGTCTGAAATATGGGAAGGTGGTGATGGGCACAGAGCTGTTGTGCCCTTTTATTGCCTGGTTTAATTCTATCTTTTCATCTCTATTTTATTTTCCATCCTATGAAAACTTATCCTTTGCCCTATCCTCCTGCTTTTGTTCTTGGCATCACTGGTCTACAGATCATGGAAGAATTTGAGAGTTAAACATCCCTTCTCTCTTCACCTTCTCGGGTGCCAGGGACTTACTTTCACAAGGCCTTGAGATGGCAGAAAGATGACCTTTCAATGATAAACAATTATAGTTTCTCCTGGATTTGGCTGGAGAGATGAGTCCTCTGAAAACTTGTATATCCACACCCAAACACGGTTCTTCCTTTGCCCCCTGCCCCTTCCACTCCCCTGTGGAATCTGCTTCACTTTCTTAAATTTCCTTTTGGTACTGGGTTTCTTGTTGACTTGCCTCACAAGGTCAAAACAACATTAGATGGGAGAATAGGAACTCGTGGGTTGCAATGAGACAGCTCTGTGACTCTGAGCAAATTCTCTTCTAAGCCTCGATTTCAACATCTGTGAAATGGGGATGATTAACCGCACCTCCCACATGGAATTGTTTCGGGTACTGAATGAGATCGTGCATGTTAGGGGTTTGTTACAGCACTTGCCACATATAAGCTCTCAATAGAAGGTAACTGCTCTTGTTGTTGTTATGAAATTCAGATCATCACCCTCTTCTGTATTTTCTTTGAAAACATCATAAAGATTACATTCATTTCTAACTACTGTGGGGGTCAGCACACATTCTCCACCTTCTTTGTAAACAGGACACTTGTAGGAAGTTAGGTCTCCTCTCTCAATAGCTAAGTAACCTTCTTAAGTTACAGGCTTTCTGAAACACACTTGACTAATGGCGATTACAGCCCCACCCCAAAGAAGATGCAATTCCCTGCTCTTCCAGTTCGTGTCTCAAAATGTGTGAAGATGGAATTGTCTTTGCAGGAACACTCTTTGAAAGTAGCGATGTGACATAGTGCGTCCTTCCCAAACTATCCCCAACACACATACCTCCATCCCTGCGTGTAACCAGCACCTCCTGTTTTCTTCTAGAGAGCTCCACACTGAATGTTCCAGGGGATTTACAAGTCTCCCATCTGTGGGAATCAGAACTGGGTAGCAGAACACCGGTAACCCTGGGTCAGGCCTGGGATTAAATCCTGTCTCTACCACTGTGTAATCCTGAGCAAGCTCCTTAATCACTCTATCGTTTTTTCCATCTATAAAATGGGCATAATAATTGTAGCCAACTCATAGGCTTATGGAGACTGAATAAAATAATCAGTGCAATCTGCTTCCTGAATCAAGGTTAATCTCCTTGATGAGAAGCTCACCCCAGTTGCAGGCATCTAGTAGATGTTCAAGAAAGACTTGCTGTAAAGTGGAGCAAAGCTTGGGGAATTCCCACTGAGAGGGATAATTTAAAATCCTAGGTAGAATTGAGAATTGAGTCAACTGAGTTTTATTTACACGAAAAGAAGTGGTA
This sequence comes from Galeopterus variegatus, assembly GCF_000696425.1. NCBI lineage: Eukaryota > Metazoa > Chordata > Mammalia > Dermoptera > Cynocephalidae > Galeopterus > Galeopterus variegatus. The sequence continues at coordinate 934,364 of NW_007726226.1, read as the reverse complement.
AAAATCATATTATCTGAAAATCTAGATTTTCTTTGAGCAAAGGAAGTGTCTTTGACCAGGAACATCCTTTGTTTAGAGGTGAAGGTGAAAGACGAAACCCATCTCTCACCATCACCGTCCCCAACTCTCTCCTCCTCCACAAGGTTGCTGCCAAAGCTACCAGAAGAGAGAACAGAAAACTCACCTTAAAAGAGACATAAGAATCTGGAACTTCTGGAGCAATCTGGGAGGAAGGAGAAGGGCAGAGATGGGAGAGGGGAGGGAGGGAGCCCAGCACCAAGGAGTTCTCCTAAACGCTTGGTGCCTTGTTCCATTCAGGCTGCTATGACACAGTGCGGTAGACCAGTGCCTTGTAAACAGCAGATGTTTACTTTTCACAGTTCTGGAGGCTGGAAGTCTGAGTGAGGGCCCTCTTCTGGGCTACAGACCACCTCTTTCTCCTTGTATCCTCACATGATGGAAAGAGGGCAAGAAAGCTCTCTGGGGTCCCTTTTAGAAGGGCACCAATCTCCCAAAGACCCCACCTCCTACTTCCATCACACTGGGGGTTAGCATTTCAACACATGAATTTTGAAAATCTCCCACTTGGTGTGGGTGATTTCTCTCTTGTGGAATCATTGCCTCAACATGGTGTAAGCCCCAGAGGCCATCAGGAGAAATGGAGCCCAAGAGGCAGGAGAGGCCACATTGAAGTTAGTCCCCCTGCTCCACTCCAGGAATCCAGAGATTCCAAGGGAGGGCTTTGAACCTCCAGGGTTATAGGAAAGGGACGCATGAGGTAATCTCACCTAGCTTCCAAGGAGTGGGAAGGCCCCCAGCGTCTGTGCTACACATATATAAAAAGCACAAACAACAATATTGAACACTTTTTTCATTGAAATTCTCAGAAAATATTCTCATACGGCCACAGCCAGCCCTCCCAGCTCCACGTCCTACAGGACATCTCTGAGTCAAGCCATGAACTGCACGCCAGGCTTTGCCACCCGGAAGGGTTCCCAGCTGCAAGGAGCCTTGGAGCTGTAGGGAAGGGCAGGACTTGCGGGGTCACCTCATGGCATGGCTGTGGACCTAGACTGAGAAGCAGGGTCACGCCCCACTTTGCTAGCACTAGAGAGGGCACACGTTCAACAGCATAGACCAATCCTTTCATTACGCGGTACTTGTGATATCAGACAATGAGCTTGGCTCTCGGGACACAAAAAGACAGGAAAGGGTCTGGTGAGAAGACAAGACACCCTAGAGACCGTGAACCAGCGCCATTCACCCTGTGGTGGAGAAACTCTGAGGGCTGCAGGTAACAAGGAAAGCATGAGTCCCAGGCGTGGCCCCCACAGGGAGAAACATGTCCCAGATTGGGCTAGAGAAGTGGAGAAATGGCATAGAACCCTCAGGCGTCCTGGACTTATCACTGGATATAGGACAGGTTTTTGATTCCCACCAGCCAAAGGACAGAACAAGGGGCTGAGTCAAAAAAAGGAGGGCAGGGAAATCAGTAACAGCCGCTGAGAGAAGGGATGAAAGGGATTGCACAGAGCCTAATGGCCTGAGTGGCCCAATCTTGGCATTTTACCGTCTGACTCCCCAAGGCCAGTAATTGGCCCTGTTCTGTCATGGAGCTTTTCATCCCAAGACACCCGGACCTCTCAGCCAGCCGGCAGGTTCATCCACTACCTCAGAAGAAAGGATCAAGTTTTGTGTGGCGTCTGACTCCCCAAGGCCAGTAATTGGCCCTGTTCTGTCATGGAGCTTTTCATCCCAAGACACCCGGGCCTCTCAGCCAGCCGGCAGGTTCATCCACTACCTCAGAAGAAAGGATCAAGTTTTGTGTGGCCTGTTTGTAGGTTCAGAGAAACTCTGGCTGGAAGTATATTTGAACCTTCTCCCCTGATTTCTACTCCACCTATGAAGGGTGAACACAAGGCTTAGAGTCACAGAAGGAAGGGACCCGGGTAGTTAATGCAACCCTCTTGTTTTGTACATGGAGAAACTGGGGCCCAGAAAGGCCATGACTCAGCCTAAAGGTCTACTAGCTACTAACCCTTGGCTGGCGCTTTTCCCCTATATTTCCAACCTTTCTTTCTCAATCTCTCTCTCTCTCTTCCTCTATCTCTCTGATTATAAAAGCAGTATTTGTTCATTGCAAAAATAATTTTAAAAACAGAGTACAAATCTTCACATAAACCCATCATCCAGAGATAGCCATTATGAACAGCTTAGTGTATATTTACCCAGATATTTCTGCTGTGAATATAACAAAGTGTACACACAGACACACACACACACACACATGCACACACACAGTTTTTTATAGAAATCAGATCATAAGCATTCTGTCCTGAAATTTGCTTTTTTCCTACTTAATCCTGTTACGGACCATTCCATTATAAACTTAGCTTACCATTTTAATAGTTATATAGTTTTTTATTGTGTGAATGTTACACAATCCCCTATTGTTGGAAGTTTAGGTTATTTCCCACTTAGGGGGAACATTCCTGCAGTTCCTTATGCTTCCATCTTTGCTCCCTTTCAAGAGTACTTCTGCAGGATAAATTCCTGAATGTGAAATACTTGGATCAAAAGCCATGCTCATTTTAATTTTATTACATAATACCAATTTTCCACCCAAAATTTACACCCCCACCCAGAATGTATGAAATTTTCTGTTTTCCCACATCCTTGCCAAATTGAGCATAAGCATTTTTAAAAACATCTTTTAAACCAACAGACCTAGAATATCTCACTGTTTTCTAATATGCATTATTTATTTTATAAACAATTTTTTTCCATTAATTCGTTGGATGTCCATTGTACTTATTCTTGTTATTTGTTCATCCATATGATTTGTTTAGTTTTTTACTGAGTAATTTTTCTCTTATTTTAATTTTAAGGAGAGCTTTGTGTATTTGAAATATCATCCCTTTTACTGTCATGTGAATTACAAATATTTCTTTCCATTCTTCTTTTAGCTTTGTTTTTGAAGTTCGCAGCCCTATAGAAATGTCTAGTCAAATACATCAATACATTTCTTTATAGATTCTGAATTTCTGTCACACTTTAAAAGGTCTTTCCTATTTTAAAATAATAAAAAATATTTACCTATATTCTCTTTTAATATTTAATGATTTTTTTATATTTAGAATCTTGGCTCTGTCAAAGTTTGTTTTGGTATAAGAAATAAAGTAGGGAATCCAGCCTTATTTCTTCCTAAATAGCTATCCTGTTGCCCAGCACCACTTATAGAATAATCTGTTTTTTTCACAAGCATTGAAATGGCATATAAAATTCTCATGAATATTTGGTTCTCTTTCTAAACTATGTAACTTCATTGATCTTTCTGCCTTTTCCTGCACTGCCTGCTCTAGTATCTTTTTAATTACTATGATTTTACGATAGTTTTAACATCTGTAGGAGTGGGTTTACCCATTTCCCCCATAACTCACCCCCACTACTCTTCTTTATTTCAATTGACCTAGATATTTTTCTCATGGTTATTTGTCTGTATCCCATATTCTTCTATATGTTTGGTTTTGGATCATTTAGCTCCCCTTCAGCTCTATAGAAATGTCTAGTCAAATACATCAATACATTTCTTTATAGATCCTGAATTTCTGTCATACTTTAAAAGGTCTTTCCTATTTTAAAATAATAAAAAATATTTACCTATATTCTCTTTTAATATTTAATGATTTTTTTATATTTAGAATCTTGGCTCTGTCAAAGTTTGTTTTGGTATAAGAAATAAAGTAGGGAATCCAGCCTTATTTCTTCCTAAATAGCTATCCTGTTGCCCAGCACCACTTATAGAATAATCTGTTTTTTTCACAAGCATTGAAATGGCATATAAAATTCTCATGAATATTTGGTTCTCTTTCTAAACTATGTAACTTCATTGATCTTTCTGCCTTTTCCTGCACTGCCTGCTCTAGTATCTTTTTAATTACTATGATTTTACGATAGTTTTAACATCTGTAGGAGTGGGTTTACCCATTTCCCCCATAACTCACCCCCACTACTCTTCTTTATTTCAATTGACCTAGATATTTTTCTCATGGTTATTTGTCTGTATCCCATATTCTTCTATATGTTTGGTTTTGGATCATTTAGCTCCCCTCCCCACCACCATTAAAAAAAAANAAAAAAAAACTGTTAATGTTTAACAGTTTAATGAGATGTTTTGAATTTTCAGATTAATTTAGGGAGAACCGAAGCTATTTTGGATGGAGACTTTCTGTACCAAAGCAAGCCATGTCTCTCTATTTATACTTGTCTTCTTTTTATGCCCCTTTATAAAGTTTTATAGCTTCTTCACATAGGTCCCACCAATACTCAGTTTCTAAAAGTGTTCTACAGGGAAATTTTTATTTCCAGTGAGGTCAAAGCATGAAACGAATTCAGTTCGGCATCAAAGATGAACCCATAAGTGCTGAAGAAATCATTTCATCTTATTTACTCCCAACTCTGGGCTTAAGCCAGGAGGTAGCACCCCTACTGGAAGCTGGAATGTATCAATGAATTAATCAGTGGGTAATCGATGGCATGCCCAGCACCATGCCCAGCGCCATGCTAGAAGTTTAAGACACAGTTCCCATGTTTAATGAACCTTTACAATGCCTAAAGAGACAAGAGACACATTTCTTAACAATGGTATTTTGTATGAACCCATGTACTATAGACTCTGTTTGGTGGAAAATAAAAAATAAAATAAAGAGACCTGGAGCAGTCTGAGAAGGTTTCAGGAAAGAGATGGGAACTGAGCTGGGTATTGGCACATGTTTACGGTTTACATAAGAGGAAGGGATCAAAAAGAAGGCGAATCAATCACCAACCATTGGTTCAGCACCTACTATGAACCTGATACTGGATTAGGCACATGAAGAGGAGTTATGTGTTCAACAAATATTTTTATACATTCACTATTAGCCAAGCTCTGTGTTGGGTGCCAGATAAACCAAGACAAGTGAGACTGACCCTGGCCTCAAGGAGCTTGTAAGCAAGGGAGATAAACCCTTAAATAAATGAGTTCAACAGCTGTTATGATAGAAATATGTGGAGAGAATAGCAGAGACTCTTAATCTGGGGACTGTGTA
>NW_007726226.1:922228-929207 GCF_000696425.1 Galeopterus variegatus | reverse complement strand
AGCTGTTATGATAGAAATATGTGGAGAGAATAGCAGAGACTCTTAATCTGGGGACTGTGTATCTCTTGGGTGTCCATGGATGCGATTCAGCAGGACTGTGAGTCACTGAAATTATATGGTGCTAAATTATCTGCTTAACCAGTACTGTCAGTATTGTTAACCACTGGAGTGGAGGGAAACAAAACTCTTGACTTCTAGATACTTGTGTTTTAATAACCAGATAAAATAAAGAAATCGCAAAAAAAACCACAAGTAAACAATTCTGGCCTTCCCCCAGCCCAGAAATACTTTAGGAGTTTAGAAACAATATTGTGAAACACAGGTAAACAATTCTGGCCTTCCCCCAGCCCAGAAATACTTTAGGAGTTTAGAAACAATATTGTGTATTATGGAAACTGTCCAGCCTTGGGGCCAGGCAGATTTGAATTTGAATCCTAACTCTACCACTTAAGGCTGTGTGATATTGGGTGATTTCCCTCCTCAAAACCTAGATTTCTACATTTGTAAATTGAGAATTATAGAACCTACCCTACCCTCCTGCCTATTATGAGGATGAAAATTAGGTAAGGTGTGAGAGTCACTTGGATCTTAGCAAGTCTTGCTAAGGAGGAGGAGAGAGGAAAGAACATCTCAGACACATGGCTGGTGCAAGTAAAGGGAGAGTGCCCAGAAGAGTCAAGATGTGTTGCAAAGAATCAGCCCATTGCGGCCAAGTTGAACAAGTCTTAAATTCTAGCCTAAGCAGTTTGAACTTTATCCTCTAAACTGTAGGAGCCACTGGAGGATTTGGGGTAAGGGAGTCCATCCCATGGTGAGGTGGCTCTCGGCCCAGCCTTTGATCATCCATGCATCCCAAGATATGCAGGAAAACATTTTTAGAAACTAAAATTGTAACGTGGGCTAAGGCAATACTTCTGTCTTCAGGATCTTTTTTAAAAGCAGATTCTGATGCACTGGATCAGAGATTCTGCATTTTTAACAGGCACCCAGCTGCTGTTTATGCATGAACCTGACTTTTAGTAGCCAGGGACTAACATCTTTTAGTTGTATTATTTTTATCACTATTATTATTTTTATCACTATTATTATTTATTGTTACATGTTGGCTGAGTGCCTGTAACCTGTCAGTCACCGTGCTAGGCCTTGAGCAGAGACAGAAGAATCAGACATGGACTCTCTTTTTAGAAGTTCACGGTCTAATCGGAGGCTATAAGTCATAGACCTAGGCAACTGTAACCCAAGGTAGAAGGTGATAAATGCCACATTTTAGGTTCAGAAAAAGTGCTTTGACAATTCAACAGAGAGAGAAATTATTCTCAGTTAAGGGAGAAGTTGTCGTGTTTAAGGAAATGAACAGAAACTTCTTTTTCTTATTATTAAACAGTGAGTACGAACCCAGGATTCAGAGTCAGATTTTAATCCCACAATTTACTATGCATGTGGCCTTGTTAATTTCTTAAGCCAAAACTTCTTTTTCTTATTATTAAACAGTGAGTACGAACCCAGGCTTCAGAGTCAGATTTTAATCCCACAATTTACTATGCATGTGGCCTTGTTAATTTCTTAAGCCTCAGTTTCTGCATCTGTATAATGAAATTCACAGTAGCAGGTCTGCATTAGAGAATGTTTGTAATTATAGTACCTAATAACTGGTTTAGGAGCCAATTATTGTAAATGGTGGCTCTGGTGATTATTATTGTTTTCAGTATTTGCTTTAACACTTTACGTGGGTCTGTTGGCCTCAACAAGGTTGTATTTTTTGGACAAGTTTATGATCTCAGTCCAAGGTAAAGTAGCAAATGAAAACAGAAAAACCTCACAGGAAATTTCCAAATCAAATGAAACCTCCTTTTACAAAGCTGGTGCTGAAAGAATTAGCAACTATTTTAAATTTTTCTAGTTTTTATTGGGCCAAACTGTTTCAGCTGGGGACACTTGGCTTGGCTGAAGATATAACCAAATGCTCCTAATAAGAGCAACACTGAAAAAGAGTTCCACTTCATTTACAAGTTGATCAAAACGGTTTCACCACCCACTGGATATCCCGAGATCATCAGTTTGTCTGATGCTGACTGCCAAATAAGTAAAACCAAATTTATAATCCTAGAGTCTCAGGATGTCAACACCCAGACAGATGTTAGAAACCACACAGCTCCACACTGGCATTTTGTGGACCAGATAAATGATGCTTCACGTCCCCATGCCTTCCTGCAGTCTCTAAGCCCGCTCACTCGCTCACTCCTTCAACCAATATTTAGTAAGGCCTACAGATGTAGAAATACATAAAGAATGAAAAGATCCCCATCCATGCCCCACAGTAAGGGGATCAAGGTGGAGGGCTCAGAGGGGTGGGCACAGACACAGCAGGAACTATCAGAGGAGGCTGCTGGGCTTAACAACAGAAGATTTCTTATTTTTTTTTTTTCCTTTTTGTATTTTTTTACTGACCGGTAACGGGATTGCAACCCTCGGTGTCACGCCACGCCCGTACCAGGGAACGGCAACCGGCAACGGGATTGCAACCCTCAGTGTTGCACCCGCCCCGCGCTCAGCCAGTGAGCGGGAACCGGTCTCCACATGGGATCCGAACCCTCGGCGGGAGCGCCGCCGCACTCCCAAGCGGTGCACTCTCCAGTGCGCCACCGGGCCGGCCCAGAAGATTTCATTTTAAACCTCTCTTCCTCTTCCCCATGGGGGACTTTGGTCAGGTGCTGCTATCCATCTGAGTCTCCATTTCTTCATCTGTAAAATAGGAAGAATTTCACCTTGCTCATGGAGTGTGCAAAGATGAAGTGAACATAGAACCTAAGGAAGTTGGCTGGCACATAACAAGGACCTCGTAAACACAGCATCTTTTGGTTTGTTTTTCAACTATTAAATAATATTCATTGGATTTTTCCCAGTTACAGAAGTAACTCATGTTTATGGAGAAAATTTGGAAAACACTGAAAAGCACAAAGAAGGAAAATTCACCCAGAATTCCTTCACTCAAGGATAAACACTGTGGATGTTCCAATGTATATCCTTCCAGTCCTTTTATATATAAACATATATATTTTGTTTTCCTGTGAGCTGTATTGTTGGTGATTAAGAGCCTTTGTTAGAGACTGCCTGGATTTGAATACTAACTCTGTCACCCACTAGCTCTGTGAGCTCGGGCAACTTCCCTGCCAAGTCTGCAAATTAACCATGGCTTCCAGGACTGTGCATGCAGGCTGGACACACAGTCAAGGAGTGTTGTAGACTACAGTATGAATGGCATCCCCTAGAGCTGTGCAAGGCACAGTCATAAAGGGCTGCCCTGGGAACAGTGATTTTTTTTTTCCCCATAGTTATGGCGTATTACAGGGAAAAGATACAGATTAATATCAGCCAAGGGAAAAAGCGCTTAGGCAGAGTCAGGAAAAGTACCAAAAGTGGAGTTTCCAGTGGTCCTCTTCCCCTAGAATAAGGAAAGTGCCATTTTCCCAGTGGCATCAATGTGTGATAATATGCATGAAATACTGCCAACTAAGGAATCTCACCAAGAGTTGACATACAGAGTCTTTACTGGGGATCCATCACATAGGCACAGTTGACTGCCCAAAAGGCTGGTCTCAATGATCAGCCCCTTAGGAAGTCAAACTGGTACTGCATGACCCAAAGCCCCCACCCTAAATCACATTGTTGCTGTGGCTCAAAGCCCAAGCCTAAATCAGATTGTTACCATATGGCTGACCCAAGACACGCAGACAACAAAGACATTCCTATCAGGCATAGTACTCCAAGGGCTTGGCGATTATCTCCCATAATCTCTCTGGGCTAGGCTAAATTTTTTACTACACAGGAGGGGAGAATTCAGATAAATCTATGATTAGAACAATAATGAATCACCCAATAATGGATGATCAACAAGCCTGAGACTGTATTGTTCCAGGAAAAGTAAGAATTTGTCAGTTTCACAGATAATTTTTATTAAAATACCTGCTTCTGAGAAATAGAAGTGGGTATTCAGGATGAGAGTATACGGAGGAGTCAGATTGTTTGGCAGATTGCTGACATTATCTAAATAACTTCTTCAATTCTCTTAAAATTGCCTATAAGATTAGTCAACACGAATACTCCATTGATTGAATATTTTCTGTAATTGATTGTGATTTTCTTGATTTCTCAGATAAATCAAGTGCTAAACCAGAAATGAGTCCTGTAGCAGTAATCTCTTGCTGTATAATAAACCACACCAAAATTTAATGGCTTAAAAAAACTATCTTATTTGCTCATGATTCTGTGGGTCAGCCTTTTGGGCTTGGAAATAGTGACTGTTGAAGGAGTAATGGGCATTACAGTGGTTAAGCATTTAGCCCAGTGCCTGGCACAGAGGAAGAGCATGTTAAATGATAGCTACTATTCTGCAAATACACCCTGTGGTTTTGAAGAGTGGAAGTCACAGAGGTTGAGACCTTCAGTGTTCACTGTCTCCTGTTCAGATTTGTTAAATAGCACCTTAAGGATGACCTGCCAGGACCATGTCCCGCCAAGAAATGCTTCTCCCTGTGCAGATCCTACTCCGCATTAGCCTTTGATTCTTGCACTTCACAATCTCTCTAAATCACCTTGGGCACTAAAGCCCAAGTGACCCACAGTGACATCTGTTCCTCATTTTATTCCTCCTCCCCAAGCTCCACCTCCTACTCTCCCCAACCCCTTGCATAAAGAGTAAAATAATAGAATTGCCTCACCCAGGTAGTGAGCTTTCGACCCCTTTCAGCCTTTTCAGAAATGTTGTCTCATTTGATCTATTTAACGAGTCTAAGCAAGAGGCTTCCAGGAGGTATCAGAGTGGAGCCAGCATGTGGTTTCTCAGGGTTGCTTCTATACTGCAGGTCAAATTTGCTATGGATATGGGTGTTGTGCAAGATAGTTTGAAATGACAGCTGGAGGTGGCACAAGAGACTCTGAGTTACATAGAAGTCATTGAGCAAATACTTATTTAGCACCTACTATGTGCCAGGGGCTGGGCTCTCCAGTGAGAAAGTGATTCCCTTTTCACATCTCTCTCAATTCTTTAAGTTCCTCAAAGAGGAATGCCTCTCAGTTTAGGGCCAAAATATCTATAACATCTTTCAAACCCTGCTAATCTCCCCTTGAGAAAGAGAGAGCAGGCCTCAGGCCTGCCACAGTCCGGAGCGATCCAGAGGCACTAATATTGTTTTGTTTTCATCTTCTTTTTCTTTACTATGACCTTTTATTTATAGAAAATGATTCAGGTTTTAAAATAGTAATAGAAAGCTTCCTCCAAAAATGAGTTGATTTAAAGAAAAGTGTTAAGTAAACAGTGGCCCATGTGGTAAAGTGACTGGTACTTAGCAAGCCTTAGACTTTAATGGATGAGTTTTAGCCCTTTGAGGGTTACTGACTTCTTTAAGACCCTAATGACTGCTATGAACCATCCCCCCCAGAAAAATGCATAAATGTTGCATACAATTCCAGTGGGTTCAGGAACCATGTGGAGCCCATCCTTGGAAAGAGCACCAGGATGTCCCGATGCCTGGTCAGCACAGCAGACCTCCTTCTCTTCACCATCATTGTAGCACTGGCAATCACAGCAGCGTTGGCAGTGGTAATAGCAGCCGTGTTCAAAGCAATAGTAATAGCTGCACTTATTCAGTGCTTGCAACGTGCCAGGCACTTACCAAGCCTAAGTTCACGACACCCACGCAGGAAAGAGCTATCACCATGCCCGTTTTCCAGGAAACTGAGCATCACCAAGCTCAAGGAGCTTCTCCAAGATCAAACAGCTGAGAATGCCAGGGCTAGGATTTGAACCCACATCTAACTACCCTTGATGTTTGAACAGGCCCCCAACCACTAAACTCCACTGCTTCAATAAATGTTTATTAAATCAGATGAATGGTAACTTGAACAAGTCCTCGTGGCTTCCCTGCCACTCACCAGCTGAGTGACCTTGAGCAAGTCACTCACCCTCACTCAGCCTCCAATAAGGAAAGAGGCTTCTCAATCCTGATAAGCCCTGATCCTAAGACACAGGGCAAGGAACATCAGGATCATTTCAAGAGCAAGAGAAGTGGAACCAGGCTCCGGGACATGCACAGCGAGTTAGTGGTTCTGTCAAAGAAGTCCACACAGATCTGACTTCCAGCACAGAGCATGGGTCTTCCAGGAGCCCACGTTTCCTGTTTGTGTTTGCTCCCCTCTCCCCCCAAGTGAAAGGTCTGTTTGGGTGTCCAGGGAAAAAGATCACTGTCATCCATCCTTTTACATGGCCAAGAGGCTCAGCACCTCACCTAATTGACTATGGCTTCTTGGCCACCACCAGGGCAGGCCCACAGCAAACAGGGCCTCTTATCCTAGCAGCCAGTGTTTTGCTGGGGGGACAGCATGAAGGGAGCAGGGAGGAGCGAGGGGCTGAAATGCTTGTGGCATCCGTGGCTGCCTGGCACTCCAGCCCCTGACCCACACTGCCCCTCTGTGGTGAGTCTAGGGAAGCAGGCACACCCCAGCAGGGATGGGCAGGGCTTCCGTCTCTGGCTTCATGGAGACTCTGAATTTTAAGGCTGGAAAGGACCACTCAATTAAAGAAGAGAAACTGAGATCCAGAATGGGAAAGCAATTTATCCAAAATGATACGTGGAGCTACCAAACATAGGTCCCAAACATAGGTTTCTTAACATTAGGTTTCCAGCCCAATCAGTGATGTTACAGGTTAAGTGTGCTTTTAAAATTTTTTTTCTTTTTGCTTTTTTATGTTTTTCATTTTTCTACAAAGTGTTATTAATAGCATATTTTAAAAATATATACATATTTCATACTCAAATATAATTTAGTTTAAATCCCAACTATATTACAAACATGCTATGTGACCTGGGGCAAGTCATTTAACCTCTCCAAGTTTTAGTTGCCTTGTATTAAAATGGAAATTTTTTGGGCCGGCCCAGTGGCGCACTGGAAAGTGCGCCGCTTGGGAGCGTGGCGGCGCTCC
>NW_007726226.1:919711-921421 GCF_000696425.1 Galeopterus variegatus | reverse complement strand
ACAATGTATTTAAGATCTTTCCCTATTGCTGTGTGGACATGTCATCCCAGGCCTCTAAGTGCTACATAATCTCCATGTATGCATCCACCCCATTCTATTTTTCCCAGGGAGGGACACCCAGGCCTTCTCCACTTCCCTGTCAATGCAAACAACACTGCCATGAGCACCCTCTTACATGTCGCCTTAAAGACTTGTCTGAAAATTCTTTGAGATCTGTGACCTGGAGCAGAATGGCAGGTCACAAGGTATGTGTATACTTAATTGAACCAAGTGGGGCCAGAGTCTTCCCCACATGCTCCCCATCCCTGCCCACACTTGAACTAACCAGCCTTCTAATTTTTGCCCGCCTAACAAATATGTCATATCTTTGTTATTTTCGTTTTAATTTACTTGCCTAATATTTTGAGCATCTTGTCATATGTTCATTAGCCCTCGGGTTTCCTATTTTATAAACTGCTTGATCATTTTCTTTGCCCACGTTTCTACCGGAATGCTGTCTTTTTCTTGTTACTTTGCAGGAGTGCCTTACATATTCTAAATATCAATCCCTTGACTGCTTTGGATATTTTAAATATCTTCTCCCATTCTTGCCTCATGGCTTATCTTTTTGAAGTGTTAAGTCGTTTTTCTTCACCCTTAGATCAAAAACATAGTTCTTTACGATTTCTTCTTTTACCTTTAAAATTTTACCTTTAGCATTTAGGTCTTTAATACATCTCCCACTCGCCGGAAATAAATTAGCATCTATGCATAGCGTTTTGTGAAAGATAAAATAATACAGATAAAATGCCTGGCACAGCGCCTGACCCAAAGGAGGTGAGCGATTGTGGGTGATTATCATCATCACCTGGGTAGAATGTGGTAGATGCTGTTTAGCTAGACCAGGAAGGGTTTCTTGGACAGAGGGGAAGGTGTTGAGGCTGGCTCTAAAAATGAGTGTAGGATTCATTCATTTCGAGAGGGAAAGGCGAGCACTCCAGGCAGAGGAACTGGGCTGGGGAAAGGCCTGGCGGCAGGAATGCTGCCGGCTGACCACGCTCAGGCGGAGCGCATGGAGGAAAGGGCTCGACTACTCACAAACGTGCTGTGTGTCTGTCTCTCTCCCGCGCCCACCCACCCCTCCCCCGCTGCAGGCTCGCTGTTCTCCACCCTGAAGGCCCCCGACGCCGTGTTCAAGGTGGTGTTCTGGCTGGGCTACTTCAACAGCTGCCTCAACCCCATCATCTACCCGTGCTCCAGCAAGGAGTTCAAGCGCGCCTTCGTGCGCATCCTGGGGTGCCAGTGCCGCGGCCGTCGCCGCCGCCGCCGNCGGTCAGTAAAAAAGACAAAAAGGAAAAAAAAATGGAAATTTTTTAAAATTTAATATTGCCATAAAATGTTTTTTGGATGACAAATTCAGAGGGGTGAGTTAATCATGTTTCTTGATTCATAGCACTCATCGTCATGGTTCTATTCGGAGCTTCTCTCTTAATTGTTATTTCCTTTTGCCCATTCCCATTTCCTCCTGCCTCCACCCCTAGGCAGAAATTCTGTTTAATGTGTTCTTTCAAATTTGAAAGTGTTTTTGCAAAATGCATGTGGTTGTTTGCTGAGTTTCTTAAATAGTATTATGTCATAAATCTATTTCCTACTTTTTTTCACAAAAAAAAACAATGTATTTAAGATCTTTCCCTATTGCTGTGTGGACATGTCATCCCAGGCCTCTAAGTG
>NW_007726226.1:915805-917841 GCF_000696425.1 Galeopterus variegatus | reverse complement strand
TTCCCTTCCCGGGGGAGGGAATCATCGTGGGGGGCGAGCGGGCGGGAGACACGGGCCCCACGGGGAACGGGGGAGGGCGGGAGAGGGGCAGCTGCTTCTCTGGCAGGGGCATGGGTGCCAGGTACAGCGCGGAGAGCTGGGCCGCCGAGCATGCTGAGAGCCTGCGGACCCGATCCGGCCGGGCCTTACCTCTCTCTCTCCTCCTCTCTCTGTATGTATATAAACGAGTCCCTCTCTACCTGTATTTAACCGTGGGTACACGTGCGTGTGTCTGTGCGCTGTACGCGTGGTCTGCATGTGTGCGTGCGTGGCGCCCCCCGCGGGGCAGAGCGAGCGTGTGCCCAGGAGGCAGCCGGGGACGTTGTTTGTCTCGTGACTTCGTACCTCTCAAGCCCCTCCTTGTACTTCACTGAATGACCGCACTTTGGTGGGGTTGGAAACAAAGTCAGACATTAAAGGTCATTTCTCCTGTACGGCTTTGAGTAGTTTGTGAATGGGGTGGCCGGCCGGACCTCGAGTTTCCTTCTCCCTCCCCTTCGGGTTTGACCCCGTCCTTGCTCTTAGGCTCCTTCGATGCTCCCCTTCCCTGTGCCCTCCAGCCCCCACCACCGGAGGAAGGCCCGCTCTCACGAAGCTGCAGCCGGGCCCTCCTGCTGGTCCTGAGCAACAGGTGAGCTGGATCGCCTTGGCCCCATTTCTGCCTTGTCATTACTGCCCTCCACAGCTAAACAAATCTGACTTTGTGGCTGAAAGTGAACCCCTGGACTTGCTCCGTAAAATCCTACTTACCTGCTTTTGACCCGTAGCAGCATCTAATTCTTCCTGCTCCAAATGACACTGGGCAATGTCTGGCCTAGCCCTAATCCCTAGAACCTCAGTCCTAGCTGGGGTTCGCTGGCCAATACCCTGAGAGAGGATGTAACCCAGACAGAGACATAGGCTGGTCCTCTTCCCCTCCTCTCTGCATCTCCAGTCCTAACAATCCATTGTTAGCCAGTGCCAACAGAACCTGAAAAGAAATCCAGACTGCAGAAGTTTCTGGATAAGATATGAATTTCTGTGGCCCAGCAATGCACAGGGGCACAGGAACTCTCCCGAGCTCTGCTAACTTGTAATCCTGTAATAACTTTTCCTTCTAGAAAAGAAGCACTGAGGAAGGTCACGCAGACAGGTGGAACATGCCTTAGAGAAGATAACCTGGGTTCTAGTCCTACTACTGATTTACTGTATGACCAGGAGAAAGTCACATCCCCTCCCTGGATCTTGGTTTCCTATCTGTGTAGTGATGGGTTTGACTGTAAGATCTTTTCTGCCTCTAAAAGCCCCAGTTTGTGTACAGAATAAAGGACAGGGAACAAAGCATGAAACGTTTTTCTTTGGAGACTCAGAAAAAGCATGGGAGGAACTCCCCTCCCCTAACCCATTCCCTTCTCTACTTTGCTTATCTAAGTGGAGTTTCATAATTTTCCAAATAGCAAGAGACTCTTTCAATAATATTAGCACATCAGTCATTTATTCTGTAAGTGATTGAAATAGAAAATACTTAATAGTGGGGAGAGCCAGTAGTTCATGTAGCTGAAAAATGTTGGGGTATCAGGTATGGCTGGATCCAGGGGCTTAAACAAAATTGTCAGGTTACTCATTTAGCTCTCATCTTTTAGCTCTGCATATCTTTGCATTTTGCCCTTGTTTCCTTACTGCAAATAACTTCTTCACACTATTCTTACTTGATACCCTCTCCCAAAAGGAGAAATAATATTGCCCAGCAGTTCTGCCAAAATATGAAAAAGAAAAAGTCCTTAGAAGCCAGAGATTCTATATTACAGAACCCTTTAAGATTTTGATGAAAACTATAGACACTTTTCCCAGAAAAATTCATGTTTGTACAAAAAAAATTTTCATATTTTCGAACAAGTTTAGATACCTCACCCCTATTTAAGATCTCATGAGTTAAGCGTGATACTCTAGACTCACAGGCTATATGAGCTGAACTGATTTTAGGAATTATCTGGGCCAACCCCCTCATTTTTAAAGAT
>NW_007726226.1:892633-915366 GCF_000696425.1 Galeopterus variegatus | reverse complement strand
CTGTGCTAACCTCCTGGGTTTGAGTGCACCCTTCAACAGAGAGCAGGCCTCTTCTTACCCCTATAGAGAAAAGGGGGTCCTAGGAAAAGAAAAGCCTAAACCCCATTCTCAGGGAAGAAGGAATAGTTTGGGGCAGTTCCAGTAACATTTTGTTAGCAACACAAATCTTCTTTCAAACCAGCCTCACACAGAACCCTACTTTAAGAGCAGCCCAGAGTGAAGTGGAGAGAAGAGGACAGAGCCTGCCTTCTCAGCCTCGGCTCCTCCTTAGCCCTTCCTCTGGTCTGCCCCAATCACCCTGGGACCCCACAGAATGACGTTTAAATATCACTGGTCTAGTGCAAGTGAATGGGATTTGAAGTCAGTCAGGCCTGGGTTCAAGTCTTGACTCTACGTGACCTTGGGCAGTTGACCTTGCCTCTTACAGACAGTTTCTCCATCTATCAAATGGACATGATCATCACAGCCCACCAGGAAGCACAAAGGATTTAGTGAGATCATTACAATATAAACATAAAATGTAAATCACAGGGCAGATGCAAGTTATATTATACTTTGGACCTCAAATATCTGAAGCCACAGGCACCAAATTTCCTGAGCTGCTCAGTTCTGATGATCTCGTTGATTACTGCTGTTTGGAGCTCACTCAGGCAGCACAGAGGCAGTGGCAGCCTCCTGCCTTATTCCAAAAGGAAGACTGGCCAAGCAGTGGTTCACATCCCCCAGAGAGTGCTGGATTCCAGATCCGCCTCTAACCACAGGCTGCCTTATGTCAGCCTCTCCAAGTAACCTCATTGTGGCCAGGCCCAGAGAGGGCCCAGAGTTCACCAAGAGCCCCTGGGGCAGCTGGTCCTCTTTGCTCTGACCTCCCAACCGGCAACAAAGCAGTCCTGCTTTATCCTCTCCAGCCACCAAACACTGCTGGGTCATTTGTCACCACTGAGGCACTCATAGGGATAAATCTGCCAACCCAAGTAAAGAGGCAAGTCACTTGGCAAGATGGAGTTAATCCTCCAGACCTGGGCTTAATTCCCACCACTTCCATTTAGTAGCTGAGTGACATTGGGCAAATTGCACCATGGTCTAAACCTCAATTTTCTTAACTACAAAATAGGGATAATAAAGCAGTTCCACGTCTAGAGTGTTGCCCCATCACAGTTTTCCTATGACAGTCTATGTCATAGATGTGTTTCAACCTTAATCCTAATGCCCAGAGCATAGCTCAGGAAAGAAGCAGTACAGCTTGATCATGAGGACTCAGGCTTAAGGTCAGACAGAGCTGAGTTCAAACCCCAGCCTCAGTTTCCTCATTGGTAAAACTAGCATAATAGTAGATTCTTCTTCACACAGTTGCTATGACAAATAAATGAGCCAATGCATGGAATTTAGAAGTGGTGGGCATATAGGAAATGCTTCACTATTAGCCAATAGCATTATTGATAGGTCAGCATTATCTACTCTCAGGAAACAGAGAAAATCAAGAGTCTTAAAATTGGCCAACAAGAAAGTGGAAAGTTTCTTCTCGAACCAAGGTTAACAGGTGTTAGAGGACTCTTTCCCAAGGCTGCATTATGTCCATGCTCCAACTCTCCTGGACAAAGTCCTGTTTGGGGAGACCTGACAATAAAAGAAAACCAGGAGAAAACAATGAATCTAGATCTTTTGAGCAGAGGCGGATGCTACCTGGGCCTGGTGATTGAATCTTGAGTACAGACCTAGGTCCAGGAGCTGGATTTACATGGTGCTTTCCAGGCCAGAGACTCTCAAACTTTTCACCTGCAGCCTGCGAGATAAATAAAATACATTTTATATTGCAACTTAGTGCATATATCGAGATATAGACATAGATCAGGGTCTCTCAATATCGATACCATGGAAATTTTAAGTTGGGTAGTTATTTGTTGTAGGGAATGTCCTGTGAATTATAGAATGTTTAGCAGCATCCCTGGCCTCTACCCACTAGATGCCAGTAGCATCTTCTCCCCCCACCACTGATGACAATCAAAATTGTCTTCAGACATTGCCAAATGTCACCTAAGGGGCAAAATCGCCCCTAGTTGAAAACAATTGATGGATATAGATATAAGAAACAAAAGTTTCATAAAGTTTACCTTTATTTACAGAATGTACTCTAATATTTCCCATTTTGTATTATTAGATATCACTTTCTAAAAAGTGCTCCTCATGGCCCACTAACTCAATTTCCCAGTGCAAGGACCATAGTTTGAGGAGCATTATTCCAGGTCTATTTATCCCAGACCTTGAGGAACTCAGTTGTAACTGTTTTCTGATGTCCCCTATTCTTTCCAGAGGGGAACCTTTACTGGGAACTGGGAAGATGTTTAGGCTGGGAAAGTTATATATCCTCTCAGGGCCTCTGTCCCCAGAGGGGAACCTTTACTGGGAACTGGGAAGATGTTTAGGCTGGGAAAGTTATATATCCTCTGTAAAATGAGGGTCAAATGCCCACCTCAAAGGCTTGGGTGGGCATGGATGAGACAATGCTTAGAGTAGGCACTAACTCTAAGTAAGCAATCACTATGTGACAGACATTGTGCTAGGGGCTTTTCACATATTTTCTCATTTATTTATTCATTTTGGTGGGGGTGCCAGCTGGCCGACATGCGAATCCGAACCCTGGGACTGAGTTTTATGAACACCATCCTCTGAGCAACTGAGCTGACTGACAAGCCCATTTTCTCATTTAATTGTCACTTCATTTCCATGAACAAGGTGCTACGGTTACCGCTACTTTCTAGATAAGGAAAGTGAAGCTCAGAGAACCTAAGTAATTTGTCCAAGGATGCATACTTAGGGAGGTATGGTGGTTTCAAACTATTTCTGCAGATTCTTTGACACTCCTCCCATTAAAAGGTGAAGTCTAATTACCCACTTCTTGAATATAATGCAGCAGAAGTCACCTGTGGGACTTCCAACGTCACACAAGGAGATTCAGTTTCCACCAGTCTTTCTTTCTCAGGATGCTCATCCCTGGAACGTATCTGCCATTCAATGAGAAAGCTCAGGCCACAAGGAGAGGCCACATAGATATGCTCCTGTTAAGTGAGGTCCCAGCCAACAGCCAGCCTCGACCACCAGACATGTAAATGACTCTTGAAGTAAGGACCACTCAGCCAGCCCATTCAACCCCCATAATTGTGATAGATAATACTAATAATAAATGATTGTTGTTGTTTTACACCACCAAGTTGGTTACCCAGCAGCAGATAACTGGAAAAGAAAGGAAGACCTAGGATTTCTACTTAGACTATCTGACCCTGGAACCCACGGTCATAACCATTAACCCTAGCACCTAACAGGTGCCCCAAAAATGTTCATTCTCTCTCAACAGAGCTAATGAAACGCTGGGCAAAATTTGAGGTTTGGCACTTTCTGGTCTTGACTTGCAAAGGAGACAGAGGGCATGATAGGGAAGAATAGGAAGTTGGGTCAGAAACGGATATGCTTTGTAGTTTGATTTTTTTTCCCCAGCCACATTAGATTTGGGGACCTCCAAAGTTTATTTAATATCAATATCCCAGAACCTTGGTACTAAACTATCATGTTAGAACAATTCATCAATGAGGTAGACACTATTATCATCCTATTTCTAGGTTTAGAAAAGGTAATTAGTCCAAGATAACATGGCTTCTAGGTGGCAAAGCCAGGATCTTAATCCAGCAGCTGACCAACCTTGTTCTGCACACCCCTGGCCTGGAGAAGCCTCCTTTGTGTCTGGGAGGAAGGCCTCTCACCTCCTGCTTCTCCAAGTTCCTTCTCCTTCCCCCCAACTCTGTCCTCTCTGGTCTCAGGCTTTTAGAAAACAAAAGCCAGGAAACCTTTCAAGCTTCTCCTGCTAACCCCTGTTCACACCTCACTTGAAGGAGTGAAGTTCAAAGCCTGCTGCCTGATTGAACCCAGGAAAAGGGATGGGTGTGTTGCACTCTCTTTGTCCTCACATGGATTTGCCACCTCTCTCCCATGGGAGATGGAGATGCAAAGGATTACTCAAAGCCCATTTCCTCTGAGCAGTGAGACACCCCAAAGGGGTTAACTTCCCAGAACCCTCAAGAGAGAGGCATTACTGCTTTGGGAAGTTAACACTGAGCTGGGGTTCTGTCTCAGTATTTATTCTCCAGGCCAGAAAGTTACAGAAAAAGAACATAGGTGGAGTTATGGTTAAGTATAGTTTAACAATAGAAGCTGGTAACATCAGTGAAATAACAAAGTGACATTCCATAATGCAATTTGCAATAGGTTAAGTGATCAACCAACAAATACTTGTTCTTAGCAAATACTATGTTTTCCTGCAACAGTTTCCTCAGTATTTTTACATAAGAATAAAGCAACTTTCTTAACATATCAATCAGTAGATTAACCTGCTCTCAAGGACGTCTGTCCTTGAGAGCCAGCAACTTTGCTGTGTTACAATTCTATATTCACAACAGAGACTTTAGCCTGGGGAAAGTTTCCTGTCTTTTGCAAGTTAACATTTCTATATGTAATTTTAAAAGGTTAGGTTATACCTAAAACTACAGGGCTTTGGAAACTAGGCCCTGTGAAATACATTTGCTTTATAAATGTTAGTATACTCCACATGGTTGGGAGGCAGAAACATGAATGAATATCACAAAATATTGTCCTGTCACTCAGTACCCAAATGTCTCATCAATCCTCCTTCATAGAGTGGACAGTCATTGAGACGCTCCATGCATGTGTGCACACACACACCTGAAGGACCAAGCTCTCTGGCTCAGCCTGGTGTGGATGGGGTCCAGCTAACCAACTAATCCAGCTCCAGGCCCCCCCTCAAATACGTGTGCAAAGCAGGAATTGACAAGAAAGCATCTGCTGCAGAATTCAGTGATGAAAGTGGCCTCCTTCCTTTCCTCTGACATGTCTCCAGGATGAGTCCAGCAGGTTTCTGATGAAGGAGTTCCAAAGACACAGGCTAGCGGCTTCCCTTCCATGGCAAAATGAGTGAGACTTCCCCATCCCCACCAGACCCCTCTGCTTCTTCAGAGAGCCCTAGGGGCTAGCCAGCCCAGGGTTGTGACTGGTCCAAGGGAACACTCTGGGTATGGCTTTCTTCTCCCCCCACCACTGGGAAACACCTTCAGGGAGATGTCAGGGAGCACCAGATGCCTTCTTTTAGGGTTCTTCCCACTACTAGGTTCAATCCTCATGTATTCCAGCACAGCTGTCTTCCTGTCTCATTCCTTTGGTCACTGAGAGACAGGGATTCTCTTCCAATACCCATTCACCACATATTGCTGAGGGCCTCCTCTCAGCCAGGCACCCATAAGATATTGTGGGGAACAGGCATCTTCACCACCACTTTGGCAGTAGGAATGTGGCAAGGGTGCCAGCCAAACCAAAACTGGGATTTGCAGTTGATTTTGCCTGCTACACTAGTGGTCCAGCAGTCCTCCCAAGCATCTGCTTGCATAAAATGACATGCATGGAGTCAAGGAGTCTGCAAGAAGGAAACTTTTGTGGGTGGGTCCCTGGAGGCAAAGAGACTATCTTTTTTTTTTTTTTTCTAGCATCACTGATCTTTCCCTTTCTCACTCTGTTGACCGCTCCAGCAACTGAACTACTCCTTCACTTCTCTTAACAAAAACACTCCATGTTTATATTCCATGTCTCCACCTGCCCTCCCCCATTCTCCCTCCCATCCAATGACAGAGGCTTTCTTCCTCAGTACTCCCTGGGAACCAGGCTTGTCAAAGTCACAAAGGGCCTCGATGCTGCCAAAGCCAAGTCTCTTCTTGTCTTCATCTTCCTGTACTCCTCAGCAACATTTGGCACCACTGAATACACTTGTTTTTATTTTTAAGCACTTCTTTTTTTTTTTTTTTCCTTTTTGTCTTTTTTCGTGACCAGTAACGGGATCGCAACCCTCGGTATCGGGCCCGCACCGTGCTCAGACTGGTCTCTATATGGGATCCGAACCCTCGGCGTGCTCCCAAGCACCACACCCTACCGAGTGTGCCACCGGGCCGGCCCATTTTTAAGCACTTCTTTCACACAGCTTCCAACTTCACTGACCACTCCTTCTCAGTGAGGAAACTTCTCCTCTTCCCAAACCCTACCGAGTGTGCCACCGGGCCGGCCCATTTTTAAGCACTTCTTTCACACAGCTTCCAACCTCACTGACCACTCCTTCTCAGTGAGGAAACTTCTCCTCTTCCCAAACTCTAAATGTGAGGTTCCCCAGGGCTCAGTCCCTAGGCCTTTCTCTTCCCTCCCTGGTGACCTCATCCATTCCCATGGCTGATGTCTCCACATGGTGATGGCTCCCAAATTATATCACCGGCTGAGAGCTTTCATAGGCATCTCAAACTTAACATGTCCAACACTGGCCTCTTTTTCTCTCTCACTATGGCTACTCCCCAGTCCCGGGAAATGCACCACCGTTCACTTGATTGCACAAACCAAAAGTCTCAGAGTATCCTTGACTTCTCCCTGGCTCTCAAACCCTGTGCCAGTCATCAGAAGATCTGTTGGCCTCTATTTCAAAATGCATCCAGAATCCATCCACTGCCACCACCACCTTTTCCAGCCGGAACTACTGCAGTTGCCTCACAGCTAACCTCCTTGCTTCCACCTTAGAAAATTGTCCATTTGCACCC
Source organism: Galeopterus variegatus (assembly GCF_000696425.1). Lineage (NCBI taxonomy): Eukaryota > Metazoa > Chordata > Mammalia > Dermoptera > Cynocephalidae > Galeopterus > Galeopterus variegatus. Next base: position 908,731 of record NW_007726226.1, on the reverse strand, counting down.
CCCTTCCCAGCTACTGGAATGATCCCTTTGAAAAGTAAATGAGACCATGCCCCTGCTCAAACCCTCCAATGATTTCCCATCACAGTATAATCCAAATTCTGTGTAATGATCTGCCCCTCCCCCTTTCTTCTCTCACCTCCTCTCCTCCCACTCTTCCCTCCCTAAATCTACTCCAGCCATATGAGCCCCCCCTGACAAACACACCAGGGACACTCCTTTCTTTGGGTCTTAGCTTTCACTGTTCCCTCTGCCTGTGCTCATTACAGATATTTACAGGTCTCACGGCCTTTAGGACTCTGTTCATATGAGACCATCTCAGAGAGGTCTACCCTGATCTCTCATTCTAAAATAGATCATCTGCCACTCTGTAACTCCTTACCTGGTTTTGCCTTCTATGTGGTATGTCTCCTCCATTGGAATGTGAACTCCACCTAGGCAAAGAACTTTATCTGCTTTGTTTACTTCTGGATCCCTAGATCAGAGAATAGTAACTGGCACATAGCAGGCACTCATTCAATATTTGTTGAATGAATGAATGATGTCTTTCTTGGTATCCAGTCTCTGGCCAGGCCCCAAGGAGTGGTATGCTAAAGTTGGCTTTTACCAGCTATGAGAACAGATTATAAGCATCTTTTTCCTACTTTGCATTTGGGGACTTCACACTGATACCCTAAACATCTGCTATAATGGGAATATTTACACCATACAAATTGGCAAACACTACATGTCAGGAAGCTTTTTTTCTTCTTCTTCTTTTTTTTTTTTTTTTGGAGAGCTGTTTACCAGCACATCACTGGGTCTTGAAAAGGACTGGACATAATACCTCAGAAGAAGCTCTTTCTCAAAGGACTTTGGGTCACTGGGAGCCCAAGCAGTGCTGACTCTGAGCCCTGGTGACAAAGTCTGATTCTGAGTTGGAAATGGGAGAATTCTGCTTGGAACAAAGCATGGTTTGGGTGCTGTGAAACCTGAAGGGAAGAGAGGTCCATCTGGCCCTTGAGGGTCTGCAAGCTTTGGAGGGGGATATAACCCCAAAGGAGGAAGAGAGCTCACAGAAGCCTCAGGAACCTGAGCTGCACTGGCTACTCTTTAATGCAACTTGCAGGAAGCAGTTATTAAGGAGGTGGTGTGAAAAAAGGAACCCATGGGGGCTCCCAGAAATATCTGGGGGAGGCTTTTGGGGAGGGCCTGAAGTTTAACAGATGGGGACTACTAGACAGAAAATACTGGTTATTCACACTCACACGACCTAACTTGTACCCTCTGACTGGTGGAACTAAAGAGAGTCAACTTTGGAAGATGTGTGCCGGGAGGCTGGCTCTTGCAGCTGAATCGCCAGCTTCTGCTACCAAGAGCTGGGGCTGCGGTTCTCACATTCAGAGGGCGGAAGAATCACTCAGGGAGCTTATTAAAATTCAGACTCACGGTCATCACCTCCCGCCCCCTCCTACTGATTTAGCAGGTGGGGGTAAGACAGAGTAATCTTCATTTTTAGGAAATGATGCAGTTGGTCCATGGGCCGGATTTTGAGGAGCATTGTATCTGAGCATCTTTTCTGTCAGGGAAAGGACTAGGTTTTACTCCCCTCCAGATGGCGCCTACTGTCTCCTGAGACCCGCTTTGCTAAGGACTGAGTTGGAAGAACAGCTCCCTCTCCCAGGTTCCGATAGCTCTGCTTCCGGGTTTAACTTATGCCAAACCTCTGTCTTACGGCTCCCGAGAGCCTAGGATGGCTCATCTGACCCAGATGGTTAACGTCCACATTCCTGCCTCGGGCGAGAGAGGAGTTCGGGAAGGCCGTTCCCAGAAACCAAACAGCAGCTGTTTTCATGCCTTTTAAATCACGCGGACAGGTTTCAGGGTCCTCCTTTGCAGGCTCGTAAATATTTGCCTTTGAGTGTCGGTGTTTTCTACCATGGCCAGGAGCTCTGATCGCCCTTCTCGGGCGCGGGCGCAGTACGCGCCCAGGTGCGCGGGTCCCTCCTGCGGCCCCCCTGGCTGGCGCCGCGGCGTCTCCAGCTGCACGCAGCAGAGAAGGCGAAGCCTCCCGGGGCCGCCGCTCGCCGTCTGGAGCGGGGCATCCTTCTTCGTACGTGCAGAGACTGAGAAACAGTTCTTTAGACACTGCAGCGACCGACACCGCTCCACGCCCCCTTCTCTTGAGCCGGTGCTTGGAGTGGAGCAAGCTCGGCTTGGCGGGGGACAGGGGCGCCACCTGCTGTCCAACGCGCGGCAGCGACGGGAGTGTAGAGGAAGTTGCTTTACAATCAGCTTGTGCTGCTCTTAGGCACTTGCCTTACCACCCCCCACCCTCCCACCCCCGGTTGATGTTTCAGCTGCAGCCAGATATTCTAGGATTCTGGGTTAGGGATGCTTACCCTGAGGTCCGTGTGTTGGCTTCAGGGAACCTGGGAACCCTCTAAAATGTTATGCAGAATATGGTATTTTTCTGGAAAACGGATGCAGTTTTCATGAGTCTGACTAATATTTTATGGTCTGTGGACCATGTGCCAGGAAAGGTGCAAACCATAAGTGGTAAGAAGTGACCAAGAAGACATGTCACTGTCCTTCATGGACCTTATAGTCTGTGGTAGGCTGAAGAATGACCCCCCCAAATATGTCCATATCCTAATTCCCTGTGGAACCTGCGAATGTTACCTTACATGGCAAAAGAGACTTTGCAGAGCTGACCAAGTTAAAGATCTTGAGATGGGGAGATTCTCCTCTATTAATCCCAGTGGGCTTGATATCACAAGGGTTCTTACAAGAAGGACGTAAAAGGAGTCCGAAGGCAGTGTGACAACAGAGGCAGAAAGAGAGGCCAGCATGTGAACATGCTCTGCTGCTGACTTTGAAGCTGGGGGGACGGATCCGTGGGCCCAAGTATGTAGGCAGCCCTGGAAGTGGAAATGGAAAGGACACAGATTCTCCCCTAGAGCTGTTGACACCTGGACTTTAGTCCAGTGAAACTGATTGCAGACTTCTGACCTCCGGAACTGTAGGAGCATAAGTTTGTGGGTTTTTCATGCCACTACATTTGTAGTAATTTTTTACAGCGGCGTTAGAAAACGAATAACCATCTTAATAGGCATCAGACTCTGAAAGTGATGAGACCGCACACTCACAGTCCTTTACAAGGCTGAGGGTCTCTATATCACTGGCTTTCTCCTCTCTAGGAGAGAACCCAAAGAGTCAGAAAATGCAACTAACAACGTGGATTTACTCAACTGCCCTGTGCCAGAGAGATAAGTCTACATCTGAGTCCCTTTCCTGGAGAGCTTTGGGACTAGAGAGGAAGATAAAATTCAGATTGCTTTTGTCTACCCAGACTATACAGAGGTGTGCCAGGCACTCCACAAAGCTGTAGGATAAATGTGGGGTGAGATGCACCACATTTGGAGCACCAATTTTACTGAATGAGACAGGATTAAAAACACTTTTAAATATAAAACAAGAATTTTAAGATAAAACACGGAACTTTAAACAATTTTCCTCTTCCTATAACAATTTGCAATTTTGCTTCCCAGATATTCAGGATTTTACATTCACTTTTCCCTGCCATTGGGGATATTTTGACAGGAACATCCAAAAAGCTCCAGATTAAGTAACAGGGCTGACCTGTTAGCTCACTTGGTTAGAGGCAGTGCTGATAACAACAAGGCACCAAGGTGAAGGGTTTGGATTTCCATACCAGCCAGCCACCAAAAAAAAAGGGGGGGGGCGTTGGGGAGTTCTGGTCAAGATGGTGGAGTAGACGGTTCCCAGCATCACTCTCTCCCACAAGTCAAACAATTTACAACTATATAAATGTAACATCAGCCAAGCTCGGACCGCTGGAGTTCAGGTGAAGAGAAGGAGAGACCTATGGAGTTCATGAAGGAGGGAGAAACCACAATGAGAGAAAGAAAAAGCTGCTCTGAGCATTTCAGTCCACAGCTGCTTTAAGGCTCGAACTGCTGAGCACATGGAGCAGGAGCCAGCAGAAACCGTAACCATGTCCTTCAGATGGAGTTACTTGGAGGTGGCAGGAGAGAAGCGGCCTTGGTGGCTCCCAGGACAGCAAGACCACTAATAGGGTTCACGTGGACCCATACAGGAGCGAGGAGCCAGAACAGCTGAAAAAGGGGAGCCATTCAGAGGCCGGTGAGTCATCGTAAGGGACCGGCGCAGGGCCTGTCCCATGGGAACTGTTTGGAGCACAGGCAGTGGGTGAGACGTGCCCACCAGGAGAACACTGGAACACAGCAAGGACAACCGACCTGCCCCCCAATCAGCACAGGACCACTCAGAAGAGACTGGTCAGGAATGCAGAATTGCACAGGGTGCAGTTTAATGAAAAAACTAAGGCCCAGATCACAGATTCCACAGAACACAGATCCACTGGTCTCTGGAGAGCCAGAAGTACCTATAAGATCAACCATTAAACCCTGAGCTGCACAAAAAGCCTTCCCTAGGGAAACAGCAGCAAAGTAGCAATTTAGCTCAACAACACAGCTCAAGTACCGGTTCCCACAGGAAGTTCCCCTGGGTTAAAAGTAAGCAAAGGACAAAAAATTAATTCCAACCCAGGCACACCACCAGTACCTTGGGCCTGCCTGAGAACTGGAGGCTTGGGTCCAGGGACCAGACCCCACTCCCACTTTCACGCAAACTGCGCCAGCACCTTGAGCTGCCCAGGGACCTGAGGCATGGAGAAGGGGACCAGATCTCTCTCCCATAACCGGGCACACCAAGCCAGCACCTTGGGTCCCGCCCTGGACCCCAAGCATGGAGGCAGGGACCGGACCCTTCTCCCACATCCAGGCATACCACACCAGCACCTTGGGGCCTACCCAGGGACCCGAAGCATGGAGTAGGGGACCAGACCTCTCTCCCACAACCAGGTATACCACACCAGCACCTCAGGTTCCACCTGGGGACCCAAGGCATGGAGAAGGGGACTGGACCACTGTCCCACAACCAGGCACACCAAGCCAGCACCTTGGGTCCTGCCCAATGACCTGAGGTATGGAGCTGGGGACTGGACCCTCCTCCCACAACCAGGCACACCACGCCAGCACCTCAGAGCCTGCCCAGGGACCCAGGGCATGGAGAAGGGGACCAGACTGCCCTCCCTCAACCAGGCACGCCATGCCAGTGCCACAGGGCCTGCCTAGGGACCCGAGGCATGGAGAAGGGGACCAGACACACCGCACAACAAGACACACTGCCAGCGCCAAGGAACATGCCCAAAACTTCACCTCCATGTGGGTGGCCCACCATAGCCACAATAACCATGGCTACCGTGAAAGTGGCTAGATGCCACAACCACCATGCAGATGGTCCGCCAGCCACTGGAGTGCATTGACACAAGGAGAGTCACCAGCAGAGACCAAGAAAAGAAGAGGATGTCTCTCTCCACAAAGCTCATTCCAGAGTGACAGAAGAAGCATCTGCTCTGTGATAATATTGGGGGACCCAATCACATCTCTCAACATTGGACAGATCATCTAGGCAACAAATTAACAGAGGAAGCATTATTCTTTCAGAGGGAGAGAAGCAATCTAGGGTAATTAGAGGGTGGAGGGGGAGGGAATGGGGGAAGGGGAGATATTGGACAAGGGGCATAAAGAATAATTACAATCTGTAACAATATATATGCTAGTAATATTGATTTCATCAACATATCTCAATGTTCACCCCCAAAAATATGTATAATCGATATTGATTCAATAAATAAATTTTTAAAAATAAAATAAATTTTAAAAAGAAGGGGGTGTTACTGGCTGGTTAGCTCAGTTGTTTAGAGCATGGTGCTGATAATAGCAAGGTTAAGAGTTCAGTCCCTATACCAGCCAGCTACCAAAAAATAATAATAATTTTTTTAAAAGAACAGATTAAGAAACAGGCCATGTTGAACAAGCAGTGGAATGTGCAGTTAGATGAGGCTTGAGTTTGTGGGGGGCCTCCAGGCACATGGTGAGGCAGAAGCATCCAAGAAGTCAGCTGAGGAGGTGGAAATGCAGCCTACCTTGAAGGATCTAGAAAAGCAAAGCAGAAGGAAAGGGAAGGCATCCCAGGAGGGAGAGACTAAGAGCACAACCTATCTGGTCAGCCTCTGGAAAACGGTGGGCAGGGTAGCCTGGTTCCTGAAAGCACAGTAGGAAATATTTTTTTAACATTTAAATAGGTACTCCTAAAAGTGCACAAAAAAGTACAAGAATGTTTATTCCAGTATCATCTATAGTAGAAAAAAAAAGGTAAATTATGTAATTGTCCATCAAGAGAAAAATGTTTAATTAAATTATGCGCATCCATGCTTTGGAGTACTATGCAATTGTTTAAAAGAATGAGGTTACTCCATATGCATGAAATGGAAAAATCTCTAAAACATGGTGAACACTATTGAAAAGGCAGATTATCTAACCACACATATAGTTTCATTCCATTTACATGTTTTAAAGCTGTATGTTTGTATCTGTGGTCTGAGAGCACCAGGAAGGAAGAGAGGGGCAGAGAAAGTTTTTTATTTCATGTGTTCGTATTTTGTCTTAGCATTTTTTTCATACAACTTCCAAGCCTTTATTGGCTCCTTCTGCCTTGTAAGCAGAGGAAAGTGGAGTTCCCCCACATAATCAAATTGATATATTTCTACGGTGCTCAAGTAAGTTTCTTAAATTGTGGTAAAATACACATAACCTAAAATTTACCATTGTAACCATTTTTAAGTTCATTAGTGTTAAGTATACAGTTGGCCCTTATCCACGGGTTCCACATCCATGGATTCAACCAACCATGAACTGAAAGTATTTTTTAAAAAATCAAAAATAACAATACAACAATAAAAAATAATACAAATAAAAAACAATACGGTATAACAACTATTTACGTAGTATTTATATCACACAAGGGTACTTCAAACATCTTTTAATTCCATTTTTCCACATACTTCTTGTTATACCCTCATAGAACCTGCACACATCTCCCCTTATACTTTAAATGATATCAAGATTACTTATAATACCTAATACTCATATGCAAATGCCATTATATCAGGGGCTTGAACATCTGTGAACTTTGGTATCCACAGGGGTCCTGGAACCAATGCCCCACAGAAGCGGAGGGATGACTGTATTCACGCTGTTGTGCAACCAATCTCCAGAAATTTTTCATTTTGCAGAACTGAAACTCTATACCTATTAAACAACTCCCCACTCCCCCTTCCCCTGACCACTGGCAGCCACCGTTCTATTTTCCATTTCTATGGGTTTGATTACTCTAGGTACCCCATATAAGTGGAATCATATAATATTTGTCTTTTCGTGACTAGTTTATTTCACTTAACACAATGTCCTCAAGGTTTGTGCATGTTGTATGTCAGAATTTCCTTCTTTTTAAGACTGAATAATATTTCATTGTATGTATTTACCACATTTTATTTATCTGTTCATCTGTTGATGGACACTGGGGTTGTTTCCACCTCTTGGCTACTGTGAATAATGCTGCCATGAATGTGGGTGTATCTCTTTGAGACCTTGCTTTCAATTCCTTGGATATATACCTAGAAATGGAATTGTTGGATCATATGGTAATTCTATTTTTACTTTTGAGTACCCTCCATACTGTTTTCCAGAGTAGCTGCATCATTTCATATGCCCACCAACAGTGCACAAAGTCTCCAGTTTTTTCCACAGCCTCGCTAACCTTGTCATTTTCTGGTGTGTGTGTGAGTGTGTGTGTGTGTGTGTGTGTGTGTGTGTGTTTATAATAACCACTCTAATGGGTGTGAAGTGATATCTCATTGCAGTTTTCATTTGCATTTCCCTAAAGATTAGTGACATTGAGCATCCTTTAATGGGCTTGTTGGCCATTTATGTATCTTCTTGGAAGAAATATCTATTCAAGTTCTTCACCCACTTTTAATCAAATTGCTTGCTCTTGTTGGTGTTGAGTTTCAAGTAAGTTCTTTTAAGTCAGTTTTATTGGCACAGAATTTATATAAAATAAAATTCACTATTTTTGTGTGTATGGTTTAATAAGTTTTGACAAAGACAAATGTGTGCAATCATATAACCAATACCACAGTCAGAATATAGAACATTTTCATCACCCTCCACATTTCTCTAATGCCCCTATGCCATCCGACTCCTCCCCCACCCTCAGTCCTGGCAACTACTGATCCTCTCCGTGGTTTTACCTTTCCCGAATGTCTTATAAGTGAAATCATGGAGTACATAGTCTTCTATGTCTGGCTTCTTCCACTTAACACAATGTTTTTGAGACTCATCCATGTTGTTGTATGTATCAGTAATTCGTTCCTTGTTATTGATGAGTGTAATCTATTGTGTGGCTATACTACAATTGGTTTATTAATTCATCAGTTTATGGATACTGGGTTGTAAATAAAGCTGCTATAAACATTTGCACACAGGTCTTTTTGTGTGAACATATGTATATTTTCCTTTCTTTTGGGCGGATACTTAGGAGTAACATTGCTAGGCTATATGAGAAGTGTATATTTAACTTTATAAAAACTGCCAAACTGTTCTCCAAAGTTGCTGTACTTCCTGCCAACAATGTATGAGATTTCTAGTTGCTACATATCCTCACCAATACCAAGTTTGTTAGTCTGTTTTAATTTTAGTCATTCTAATAGGTTTGCAGTGCTCTCTTGTGGCTTTAATTTGTATGTCCCCAATGACTAATAATGTTGAACGTCTTTTTATGTGCTTATTTGCCCTCTGTACAACTTTGGTGATGTGTCTGTTCAAATGTTTTGCTTATTTTTGTTGGATGTTTTTATCTTCTTATTGAGATGTAAAAGTTCTTTATATTAGGTGCAATTCTTTTAACATGTATCCACTTTACAAATATTTTCTCTCAATTTACACCTTTTCTTTCACTTCTTTAACAGTATCTTCTTGAAGAGCAGGTATATTTAATTTTGATGAATTCATCAATTTTTTTTCTTGTATGATTCATACTTTTTACTGTCCTCTAAGTAATTTTTTAATTTAAAAAGAAAGCAAACCCAGCGGATTGGCTGGCTTGTCTGATGAGGCTTATGGAAGAAAAAGTTGGTCTTTGAGCTAAGAAACACTGAGAAAGGAGAAATTAGAGTGGGCCTTCACTGGGAGGACTGAATGAGATAGAAGACAGCTGCTCTAGGTTCAAACAACTTCCAAGCCTTTATTGGCTCCTTCTGCCTTGTAAGCAGAGGAAAGTGGAGTTCCCCCACATAATCAAATAATAACATGAAAAAGTAAAACTTACAAGGGTAAGTGTTATGAAGAAGAGATACACAGGCTCTGAGAGCTGATAACCTGGCCCCTGGCCTAGTGGGGGGATATGGGGGTGATGCTCAGAAGTGACTTTTCTGAGGGCATAGAGCTTGAGCTGAGCTTTGAAGTGGGGTGGGAAGGGAACATTGCAGGTGGAGAGAACGGGCCATGCACTGGCTCTGGCAGGAGGGTACTTTCTGAAAGGCCAATGTGGATGGTATTGATAGAAGGGGAGGGAGGGTCAAGAGGGGGCTGGAAAGGCAGGAAGGGGCCAGGCCATGCAGGATCTTGAAAGCTTTGGATGTACTTTTGTCTTCATCCTAAGAAATTGGGAGCAAAATGTGGGTGATGAGATCAGTTGGGCATTTTAGGAGAGGAGAGGAGAGGAGAGGGGGGAGGGAGGGAGGGAGGGAGGAGAGAGAAAAAACAAGAGTGGCAATGACATGGAGAAATTGGAGCCCTCATGCACTGCTGGTGGGAATGTGAAATGGTGCAGCTGCTGTGGGAAACAGTTTAGCAATTCCTCAATAAGTTAAACATAGAATAGCCATCTGACCCATCAATTCCACTCCTAGGTACATAATTTTGCTCTTCATTGTATACTCAAAAGAATTGAAAACGAGTCCTCAAACAAAAACTTGCACACAAATGTTTATAGCAGCAGTATTTACAATAGCCAAAAGGATGAAACAACTCTGATGTCCATCAACCAGCAGATGAATAAACAAAATGTGGCATATCCATATAATGGAATATCATTTGGCCATTAAACAGAATTAGGTACTGACACATGCTACCACATAGGTGAGCCTTGAAAGAAGAAGCCAAACACAAAAGGCCACATATTGTATGACTCCATTTATATGAAATACCCAGAGCAAATCCGTAGAGAAGGAAAGCAGATTAACAGTAGTCAGAGCTAGGGAGAGGGGGACATAGGGAGTAACTGCTTAGTGCATACAGGGTTTCTGGCTGGGGAGATGAAAATGTTCTGGAACTTGACAGTGGTGATGGTTGCATAATATTGTGAATGTGCTAAATATCACCAACAGTAAATTTTGTGTTATTTGTATTTTACTACAATAAAAAATTAAATAGTTTGTCCTCACCTCCCTCTTGGGGCCCTGGTTTCCTCATCTAAGCAGGAAGGAAATTGATCTCATTGTGTCCTTTCAGACCTAAGTTTTTAAGATTCCATAACTGGTCAGGTAGTATATTTTGCACTCTGCCTACCTACAGGATGATTTAAGTAGAATACCAAATAGACAACAGTAATATTAAACCAAAAATGGGAAAGTCAGTCACTTTTCAGTCTCTTCTACTTTTTCTGATTACATCAAGTTGAAAGTCTCAATTTGGTGCTAGTGCGAAGCAGGTTCCCATCGCACTGGTTACTTGCCCAAGTCCAGTGAGATAGAATACTCACACCAGTTGTATGAAGTGGGTTTATCACTTACAAATAGGCAGAAAAAGATTAGAGAGGCCCAGGATTCACTATAAGCCAGTCTCTCAAGACTTGGGATAGCTGCCAGGGGCAAGTGAAGTCTGAGGACCCCAGAAAGCAGCCCATCCCAGGGGGTACATGACACACTGGGCTAAAGTGTTGAAGTTTACCCTGTTTCTAGGAGGGACTGGAACAGAGCCCAGGCTGTTCTGGCCAGTTCCTTTCTATTTCAAGATGTTGCATTCCCAGCACATTTTACAGTTATTCTTGAGAGCCAAAAATGGGAAGGAAGAAGTGGGTTGGTCCGAGACCACCCAGAGAACTGCCCTGCAGCTAGGAGATACCTAGAACCCCTCCAATGCATGCTAATCTCTCTCTTTCTGGGTTTTTCTTTTTTCTTTTTTTAAGTAAAGAGATACCAGACCTCAGGCAGAGAAATTTAGGCAGGCAACCTCAGAGTCCAAATTTAATCATACTGTTTTGTTTTCATTCTATTTACTTTTACTGAAAATGTCTCTTTAGAGTAAGGGACACTGGTATTTCAACTGTACAGGTGACATAAAATTTTCCTCTTAAAATGAATTTTATGGAATGAAAAAGTGATGAAATTATTTTAAAATTTACTTAAATAATAGAGGAAAAGCAGAAACAGCAAAAAAATCATGATGCAGACATGCTAATTACTGAAGTTTGGGAAACCACACTATTCAATCACTGATGTCACTTCTCAGTGACTGGAAGCAGGAGCTACAGCCATCAAATCTTTAGAAATTATAGGCTGTATAAATGTCCATCAACAGGCAACTGGATAAGGAAAATGTGGTGAATATATATATACACACACACATATATATGTATACACACACACACACACACACACAATGGAATACTACTCTGCCATTAAAAAGAAAGAAATTCTGCCATTCACAGCAACATGGGTAAATTTAGAGAAAATTATGTTAAGTGAAATAAGCCAGGCACAGAAAAAGAAATACCACATATCCTCACTCATAAGTGGGAGCTAAAAAAATAAACAATTTGTTCTAAAAAAGAAAGAAATATACAACAATCACAATAATTTGTTGAACTTTCAAAAGGAGAGAACAGAACTGAGGCCATCAGAGGTGGGAAGGGGGAAGGATTAGCGAGAAATCAGTAAAGAGCCCCAAAAAATGTTTATATGTGTAATGTTTAACATACTAATTATCCTGATTTGAGCAACACATTTTGCACACAGGTATGGATATTCAGTGCTGTACCCCATAGATATGTACAATCAATTATGTTTTAAGGAAGGAAGGAAGGAGGGAGGGAGGGAGGGAGGGAGGGAGGGAGGGAGGAAGGAAGGAAGGAAGGAAGGAAGGAAGGAAGGAAGGAAGGAAGGAAGGAAGGAAGGAAGGAAGGAAAAAGAAAAGAAAAGAAAGAAATTACAGGCTGTAGACAAAGTTTTGGCTAAGGTTCAGCCCCATTCACCCCAACCTTGTCACTGTGTCACCTGTAATGGAGCAATGGGAATGGGCCAGGGAAGCCTGCAGTTTGGAAGTTAAAGCTGAGGAGACAAGATCTGGCTTCCGTTCCAAAATCTTTTGTGCTGACCCTGAAAGTAACTAGGGGCTCTGATGTGACTCCACCACAGAAGCCCTCAGCAGGGGAAGGGATGGACAGGGAAGAGAATGCCCAGTCAATCCCTTAGCCTCCCAGATCCTACCTCATCTTCCAGGGCTGAGAGAATCTTCTAGAAATAGACCTTCATGCGTTGTGCTTACACTGCTGGTTCTAGTTATCCTCCCAAGAGGACGCTACTGGCAGATTCAGTTCCTGTAACAAGCCAGTGTGGTCAAGATGACTCTCAGAGGCCCCTCCACAAGCCCTCAAATTTCTTATCACTTATCCTATTCCAGGAGCCCCTCAGAGCAGCAACTACTAAGGAACCCAAAAAGAAGACCATTTCTAAATCTAAAGGGCTGTTCATTATAAGGAATAACAAAAGCAACTCACTGTATTTAGCCCTTAGAAAAATCTCCCTAAATAAGAAAATAAAAATTTGGGAGAGTTTCTAACATCCTTCAAATTAATGCTTTGAGATCCCTGAAATTTTAGTGTAGACAGTTGGACTAAGTGGCAAACCAGAGCTCCTGTGGTGCAGGGTGGGGGTGGGAAGGAGAGAGCAGATCTATGAGAAATGCTAAAACATCACTGGAATTAGTAGAAAAGTTCATTGGTCTCATACTGTTAATATCACTTCAAAGGAGTGGTACTGAGGCCCCAAACTAGTCCTACTCTACAGCTTGAATTTTTTAAATTGTGGAGTTTTTTTAATTTTACATTTATTAAAATAATACAAATATTAACATTAAGTAGATTGTGCTATATTAAAGATGCATATTGTAATCCCTGGAGCAACCACTATGAAATGCAAAAAGATGTCATTTAAATACTAATAAAGGAATTAAATTGAATATACGAAGTATTTATTTAAGAATGTTCATAGACCCTTTAGTCATAACAGCCCCAAACAATAAATTACCCAAATGTCTATCAATAGAAAAATGGATCAACAAACTGTGGAGCATTTTAATAAAGATGATGACAATAAAGGGTATTAATCAGAAGGGATACCAGAGTTTAGCCTGCCTGGTATGCTTCCAGGGACCCAACTAGCCCTCAGTATAGAGAGCCATATGTTTTACTTCTAGGGCACCCACCTAAGGAAGGCTACTTTGGCAGTATTAGTATTTTCAGTGGTCCCAAAACATCAGTGCTAAGGAAAGTGATGTTGAAGGAAAATAAAGGACCAGGTAGAGAAACAGCACCACCCTTTAGGCGTAGGACTGTAGGCAAAGTGTGTCTTAGGGAATCCCACACCATCTTTAACCTTGGCCCCCTTCGAAGGCTTGTGGGCTTACTCATGTGCTGCATGACCCCTGGGGACCCAGCTCGCATGGTAGAAGGTCCAGCAGAGTGGCTGCTGGCAGAGAGAAGGCGTTTGGGGTGTGAAGGTTCTTCACAGCCCCCTACAGCCTCTCCACCACTTCTCATCCCACATTCTCCCTGTAAAGTCAGCATAGCTGGCAGAAATGATATCTCAGGGGCTTAGGCAAGAAAGTTGAGGGATAAATGAGAAATTGCTTTAGTTCCCTGAATTTATATAAACTTCCTAATTGCTTCCATGTCTGTGGTTGTTAACCATAATTATTAGATGTTTTGTCTCCGTCAGCATTTTCATAAACTGGTCCTTTCTGTGAGACCTGATAAGCATTTCATGAAGGCTGAATTTGGGGCATGTGTACCAGAGTTGCAGCGGGAGGAAGGGCGGGATGGGACTGTGAGTCTGTGTGCGTGGCTTTTAAGCTGTGGGTCAATATTGTGGGAAGCTCACTGCACTGCAGTTCACTGAAACAGCAACTGTAACAATAGTTGCCTTTTACTGTGCCAGGCACTGCATTAAATCCTTTGTGTCCCCTAATCCTCACCAGAAAACCTTGAATGGTGCTCTTGTAGATGAGGGATTCCAGGCTCAGAGAGGGTAAGTCACCCGGCCAGGAAGAGCTAGCTGAGTGTCACTTAAGGACTGAGTTTGGCAGCACATAACAGAACACAGATGACAGTGGCTTGAACAAGTCAGAAGACTTTTTTCCCTCTCATATGAGAAGTCTGGAGGTAGGCAGTCCAGGGATAGTGTGGCTAATCCATACTGTCAAGAGAGGCCCAGGTTTCTTCTAGTGTTTGCCTGCACCTTCCTTAAAAACGTGGCTGTAATGTCCCTTTTCCAAGCAGATAGAGGAAGGGAACAAGAGCAAAAGATACACATACGGCTGAGTCTGCCTCCTTTTATGGAGATTTCTAGAAAGTCTCATCTGTCTGCTTCTACTGGGGCAGGTGGCCGTCATTTTCTACAAATGGCCATTGTGTCACAGGTACTGTGCTGAGCATTTACTTACATTATTACACTTATTGTTCTTAACAGCCCCCTAGGGAAGGTATTATCAACCCCTGGGTTCTAGCTTAATCCCTGCTATTATATAGCTAAGTAGTCTTAGATAAATCATGTTCCCTGTCTGGCCCTTATTTTTTCATCTGTTTTATGAGGGATTGGACTAGATAAGGTGTTTTTAACAAGGAATCTATAGACCCCTAAGAATCAACCCCTGGGTTCTAGCTTAATCCCTGCTATTATATAGCTAAGTAGTCTTAGATAAATCACGTTCCCTGTCTGGCCCTTATTTTTTCATCTGTTTTATGAGGGATTGGACTAGATAAGGTGTTTTTAACAAGGAATCTATAGACCCCTAAGAAGACCATGAATAAAATTCAAGGCAGAGATTTGTGAATTTGAATGGACAAGAAAATGACATTCTTATTTTCACTAATCTCTAATTGAAATTCAACATTTCCTTCTATTATGACCATAGGCAGCAGACCACCGTAATATTTGCAGAGCCTGTGACTTTTTTTTTCTTATATGAATAACCTTAAGGCTTATATTTCTCTCTATGACTTGAAATAATCGGGGAGTATTTTCCAGATACAGAATTAGAAAATATATTTGCAATGCACACTTTTCTTCAGTATATTCTTATGTAACAGACTTTGTAAGTTAATGTAAAGTTAGCTGCTGCAAGAAATAATTCCAGAAGTATCACGTGTTGGGACATCATGCTAAATTTATTATTACTGTACATACCACCTCAACCCAGGCTTTCAAATATCAACTGACAGTGCTTGATGACTCTCCAAAAGAAGATTCAAGAACCCAGGTACCATTGATTGGTGAATTTGTCATTGCCAACATGTGTTTTCAAATCTTGCTATGGTGCCTGAGGTTTTTCCTGTTGGTCATAGTAAAAGGAAAACTGTATGGAGCCTTGTGGATATTTTAAATCCAGGACTGTACTGAGCAAAGATGGTTTCTGCCCACATTCACTTGGCCAGACCCTATTCGTGTGGTCATACCTAAAAATAAAGAAGCTGGGAAGCCTAATAGTGGAAGTAGTAGAAAGAGACAATAAGTTTGGTGAATAAGACCACTGGTGGTCTTTATTTTAACATACGTTATAACAACAAGCCAATTTTCTTGCTAACATTTGTTTTTTTATGCAAGAAAACATGACTCAAAATCTGATTCCACAAATCAAACCTAGGACATATACCTCAGAGATGAGGGCAAGAATGTCAGTCAGTGAGTACACAGCATTTTTGACCCTTTGAAAAGGAAATTCCTGTTGAATCCCAAAATCATAGAATAAAGTTGGAAAATAGCCAAGACTAATCTTCTCTTAAGAAAAGAGAAAAAGGGCCAGCCCGGTGGCGCACTGCTACAGTGCGCCGCTTGAGAGTGCAGCGGCGTTCCCGCCGAGGGTTCGGATCCCACATACAGACCGGTTCCCGCTCACT
>NW_007726226.1:858798-891635 GCF_000696425.1 Galeopterus variegatus | reverse complement strand
GAGGTGCGGGCGCAGCACCGAGGGTTGCGATCCCGTTGCCGGTCCCGGTCTGGTACGGGCACGACACTGAGGGTTGCGATCTGTTGCAGGACATGAAAAAAGACAAAAAAAAAAAAAAAGGAAAAGAGAAAAAATACTTCTTAGATTTAGGGATATTTAGATATGGATCACCACTGGTGTCAACACTCAGTCACTCTGAGAGACCAACGCATCCAGGATGGTCTATATTTTTCTTCCCTCATCATGTCCAGAGGCTGGCCAGGGACTCACTCTTTCATGTGCTTTCAGCACACTGCACCATCTTGCAGTTTAGGTGGGACAGTTTCTGAGACTGGGAAGTCCAAAGTCCAAAGTCCATCTGGCGGTGGTGAAAGTGACCCACAGGTCTCATTGCAAGATGGTGGAAGCAGAGAGAGAAAAAGAGAGCCTGTGACTTTTTCACCAGAAGAATCACAGATATTTCATAGCATATTACAGCTATTTCAGATATCTTAGAATATCATTTACACTCACCGCTACTTCAAAATTATGGCAGTTATTAGACCTGCTTTATTTAATGTGTTAATAAAGAGATGTGAGTACCTATATTGCGAATTTTACTGTTAATATTTCAGTAACTGAATTTCAATTGTAATTTATTTCCTTCATAATGCTGTGTATTTTGTTCTATGCATTTAAAAACATTTTTCGGAGAAGGGGCCCATAGGCTTCAGTAGCCCAACAAAAGAGTTCATGAACCAAATGGTGAAGAGCTCTGGACTGAGATCTCTTTGTGCCTCTGGCTGTAAGTGAAACTCTACTACTAGCTGTCATGGTCATCCTGTACAAGTCTCTTCAGCTCTCGATTTCCTCAGTTTTCCTTTCTGTAAAATGGAAGTAACACTTGCCTTGTCTAGCTCACAGCTATTGGGGAACCACAGTAGTAATCTACATGTAGCACACACCAATGCAGAGCTTATGCATATTCATTACACAGGGTCAGCTTCTGCAAGGCTGAGTGAATGCTGAGTCTTATTAACATATTCAACCTTAGTCCTACTTCCTAGAGATGCTAATGTTTTTCTGTCACTTCCACGTAAGTGTCCTGCTACAGCCATTTATTTTCTAGTCCAGATTGGGATTGAACTAGTATAAATTCAGTATTAAAGGGGAAAATGCATCTTAAGTGCACCTGGAGGGAACTACTTAAGAACACAAGGAGATAAAATGAGATTTCACCAATGGGTCATGTAACTCCAATTATCTTTGGCTCTTTGAAAAGCTTGAGTCAATGTAAAACGGTTTAAAAAAAAAAAGTCATAGATCAACCACAGTCATTTTCTCTACAATCTCTAAAGACAGAGATAATTGAAAAAAGGACAGAAAAGTTGGGAAAGTTGGTTTGTCTCCTCCATAATCTGTGCTTTTAAAATATCTGTGAATACTTACTAAATATATATATTTATACAAGAAATCAGCTGAGGTAGCTGTAACTAATGTTTTAAATGACAAAGTAAAGATCTCTAAATATCTAATTTATTAAATTATATTTAAGAAAGGACCTCAAACTACTTTTGGAGTCCTACTGAATGCTTTCACAATCTTGAACTCAAAGACACAGGTAATCGTGAGGTAGTCTGCTTGGACAAGCAAGATGGTTCCTAAACAAGCTGGTATTTTGATCAGTTTTCCCAAAGGTTTATAGAAATATTCTGTGATATTTATGTTAGGGAGGATGTTGGTTTGCACAGTGGAAGATACCCTTTTTTCTGGCTTCAAGAGAACTTCAGGCTGATGTTGGGGTCTGAGCCATATAAATAATTCATCTAAAAGTTAGGCTTGAGGAAACTTCTACACTACTAAAAAACAAAAAAGAAAAGCCTACTTTTGATATATTTTTTTAAATCAACAGATCACAAACCCTCATTTTCTTATTTTGGGCTAAAAGGAGATGATACATTCACTTATTCACTCATATGTTGACAAACGTTTCTTGACCACCTGTTTTTTGCAAGGCACCGTGCCAGGCACTGAGGGGACAGCAGATGCGGCCCCTGCCCTCATGACATTTTAAGGCTAATGTTGATAACATTACAGTTATAAAAAGGCTCTGAGAATGAGTATTTTACATACGTTAATTCATTTATGCTTCCTAATACTGTTAGTAGGAAAATATTGTTATTATCCTCATATTACAGAAAGGAAATCTGAAGCTTGATGAAGTTAAGGAGCTTGTCCAAAGGGATAGGACTAGTCAGGGGCGCGGCTGGGATTCAGTCTTGGCCAGTCTGATACCACAATCTGTGTTCCAACAAGGGGTTAGCAAACTACAGCCCATGGGCCAAGTCCAACATGATGCTTGTTTTTGTAAATAAAGTTTTATTGGAACATAGGTATTCTCATTCACTCATGTGGTTCTCCATTTCACATGGTAACTTCCTCCATCCATCACCAGCATTAAAGACCTTATTTTTAACTGGGATCTGAGCCATTTGCCTGACACTGAAAAACTTCTGAGTTTTTCTGCCAAATATATATCCATATATATTTTTATATATGGCTGCTTTTGTGTTCCAATGGCAGTTGGACAGTTGCAACAGAGACCATATGGTCCATGGAGCCTAATATATTTACTACCTGACCTTTTACAGAAAATGTTGTCCAACCCCTGCTCTAAAACTCTGCTATACTTTCTCTCCAACAGGAAAAACAGCCAAGAGATAACTAAAATAAATAACTGAAAATAGTTTTTTAAAGCTCCAGGATTCACGAAATGGAGTTCTATGAAAGAGAATAACTGGAGTGGATGCGGTAGTTAGAGGTATCTTTGAAATGCAAGCCCACAGAGAGGGATTTCCAAGCTGAGATCTCAATCCCTGAACTAAGCTTCATGCTGAGGAATTTGCAGATTGCTCAGCTCCCCAATAACCTCTACTTCTACTTTGACCTGAACAGAGGATGACAAAGAAAACAGTCTCCTTTCTGAAGTAAGAAGATTTCCTCCCTTTACAAAGGGAGCCTGGGCGGATTCAGTGACTGGAATGAGAGCTGAAAATGTTCAGCACGGTGCTTGGCACCCAATCGGTGCTCAGCAAACGTCCCCTTCTTCCTTCGGACTCCTGTCCTTGACACAGGCTGGACCAAAATTGGCCTCCTGTCTGAACTTGCAATGGTTTGTACATCGTGAACACTATGCTTTATGCTTTAAAACAGATATTGACATTTAATACAGTAAAGTGAGGGTCGGAAGTATGTTTCCTAACTCAGAATAAATTGCATTGTCCAGTTGATGAGTCTCAGGGGGAAAAAAAATGTGCTAGCTCAGTTATTTAATTTGTGGTTGAGGACTGAATTCCCTTTCTTGGTCCCAGTGGCCAGGGTTGAGGGCAAAGGGGGGCGGGCAGTTGGGCAAGTGGGAGCAGGATGCTTGCCTCAGCAGCCTCTGGATGACTTCTTCCGAGACCATCAGTCTCCATTTCACATGGTACCTTCATCCATCCATCACCAGCATTAAAGGCCTCATCTTTAGCTGGGCTCTGAGCCACTTGCCTGACACTGAAAAACTGCGGAGTTTTACAGCCAGATATATGTCCATATATATTTATATACATATAAATTACCTTCAAAGCCACTTCTCCTTTTTTGCACTTAGAGTTACCATATCTGTCTGACATCTTTATCCTTTAGAAGAATGTAGATTTTGTGGTTAGACTGGGCTTTAACCCCCTGCTCTATTCTACTAGCTGCGTAACGCTGGGGAAAACTTTCAACCTCTCTGAGCCTCAGTTTTATCATTTATAATAATAGTACCTACCAACTTCATCCATTTATATAACAAATATGTGAGTGCCTATTGTGCACCAGGCATTGTGAAAATCTAGAAATATATAGATTTCACAGCATCTAAGACAAGATTCCTATCTTTGTGGATCTTACAATCTAGTACAGGGAGTTATAATAAGTAAGTAGATACTCAAGATTGTTATAGATGATGATAGAAGATATGAAGGAGATAGAGAGGAGGATGTAAGAGAGGAGCTACTTACGTGACACTGAGAGAAGACCTGAAGAATGAGGATGTGTAAACCATGGGGAGAGCTGTGAATGGCATCTGGCAGAGGAAATATTAAGCACAGGTATCTGGAAATGGAAAAAGGATTGTTGTGTTTTAGGAACAGAAGAAAGTAGCATAGCATCCAAGAGGGAAAGTGGGAGATGGTTGGTTAACTCAGTTGTTTAGAGCTTAGTGCTGATACACCAAGGTCAAGGGTTCAGATCCCCATACCAGCCAGCGAGGATTTAAAAAAAAATTGTACAGGATTTATGTTTTTAAAAGAGTAGTTTACTATTTGGTTGCTATGTGGTGAAAGGATTATAAAAAGCAAGGATAAAAGTAGGGAGACCAGATTTATTGTAAAAATTTCCCACAATTACAAATGTAAAATAGTGAGCACAGCCCTGACACATGTAAGTTCTCTACAAATGATAGTTATTCTGGAAAGTCTGAGACTGTCCTGTCCAATACAGTAGCCACTAGTCCCATGTGACTAATGAACCTTTAAAATGTGGCTAAGGTAATGAAGGAGTTAAATGTCTCATTTTATTCAATTCAAATTCATTTAAATTTAAATTTAAAAATTGATATTTGATTCTGTTTTGAGGAGGTATATTTGGAAAACCTTGGATATATGAATCTACTTTTTAACTGTAAATTTTATAAAATTTGAATATAGATTCAAATACTTTTAATAAGAATTTGATGTGTTTAATGCTGCTACTAGAAAGGTCTTTGTCCCCCAACTTCAGGGGCCCCTTTCTTTCTACACACTGACTACCTGAAACTGCTCTCTCAATCTTATATGCTGGCAGGTTAATTAGCTAATTAATCTCTTAAGGAAACTTCTCTTTAGTACCCTCAACCTTTCCAGGGAGCCTATTCATCTTGAGCTGCAGCCCCTCCCTGAGAAGTTGCCACAACACTCAGGAAGTTCCATCTCCCTGTAGCTACCCTGGAGCACTGCTCTACATGTGCCCCATTATACATCCAATCTCAGTCATTTTCTCCACGGGCATTCTACTTCTCAACCCTGAGGGCAAAGTGGCACATTAGGTAGCAATCCAAGAGCAGCATTTGAGGCAGGAGTTGCATCAATCCCAGGTTAGGCCAGGTGGATTTCAGAACCATGGAGAGCTCACCGGTCTAGGTACTGCCATTAAGTAGCATAGGCTAAGAGCCAATAGTGCTACACACTGAGGGAAAAGAAGGGAGTGTGGAAAAATGAGGAAGGCCTGCCTCTGGCCCTCCCCGGAGCTCACAGCAGAAGAGGGGAACTGGAGATGGAACAGTTCTAAGCAAGGTATAATCAGAGGAGTATCAGAATGCAGGAGAGATAGGGAGTAGTCCCCTGCATGCAAAAAGGGTGAGAAATCAAGAAGGCTTCTTGGAGTAGGAGGCACTTAAGTTAAGCCTTGGAAGACAGAGAGGATTTCAACAGGTCCAAGCCTCGTGCTGGGCTCTTAAAGCCCTTAATAAATGTACTTGTTGAACAAAGTATTGGATGGATGGATGGACAGGTGGATGAGAGGGAAATGGGACAAGGAAGATCTAAGCTCCAGATGTGCACGAGACAGTGCAGTGGCCTTGGAGGCCAGAGAATGTGATCTGCTCTATCCTGGCTTCTGGCTGAGAAAGCTGAAGCACTGAGCTCCATTCTCCCTGGGCCTGGACTCCTGGGGATGGGAGGGTGTGGGAGATTTCAGGTGCAATGGCAGGTGAGAGCACTGTCAGTCCAACAAGAGGTGGCTGGAGGCTAGAGGAGCCCTCATGGCTGCTCTGACCCTGGTACTGGCTGGGGATGTTGTAGGAGTGGGCAGATGCCTGGTGCAGGGGACTCCTGAGTGTCCATACCTTCATCCTGGTCTATGACATCTGCTGCTTTGACAGCTTTGAGTACATCAAGACCATCCACCAACAGATCTCCAAGGGCTGAAGGCTGCGCCTGGAACATACCTTCATCCTGGTCTATGACATCTGCTGCTTTGACAGCTTTGAGTACATCAAGACCATCCGCCAACAGATCTCCAAGGGCTGAAGGCTGCGCCTGGAACGGAACGTATGGTAGCAGTTGTATTGACCAGGCACAGCCTGCCTGCCCTTCTTTGAGTCAAGTGGCTGTGAGACTGGCACAGTTCTGAGATTCCTGCCTCACCCCGCAGGGTGATTGGCACCTTGGAGACGCCCATCATCACTGTGGGTAACAAGGATTTGGATCCCTGTATTGGTGAGCCACAAAAAAAAAAAATTTTGGATGTCCAAATTGAGATGTGCTATAATAGTAAAAAACACCCATGATCCTTTAGACTTAGTATGAAAAAGAGAATGTAAAGTAATTTGTTAATAATTTTTATATTGATTGTATGTTCAGAGGGTGATATTTTGGACATATTTGGTTAAATAAAATGTTATTAATTTTATTTAATAATATAAAATGTTACATTAATTTTCTACTGTTACTGTGTTTATACTGCTACTAGAAAATTTTAAATTACATATGTGGCTCATATTGCATTCTGTCAGTAATGCTAATCTAAGGGAAAACAGAACCCTAGAAGTTTATTTATTTATTTTAACTTATTTTTTATTAGCATATTCATTGCTACAAATCATACTTATTCTTTATGCCCCAGTTTGGTGGTGCTGCTGGGCTGGTTGTGGATGTCAGGGGAGTATGGCTGAGGCCCTCAGCCTTCCCTGCTCCATGGCTTGGGAGCCCAGGGGGCTTCCAGTCTTTCTAGGTTTTATAAGTGTTTTTTGGTGATGTGAGACCTTTACTAGTTAATTTGAAATTTTGTCTCTGATCTGTGGGTATTTTGTTTTTTCTTTCAATTATGTGTTGGATTATTCGCTGTTCCCGCCCATTAAACTCTGCACTGGAACTAATTTGTTGTCCTTTGCTTACTTCCAGAATGGGGGAACTTCCTGTGGGGACCAGCACGTGAGCCCTATGGTTGAGCTAAATTGCTTCATTGCTGCTGATTCCCTGGGGAAGGCTTTTGTGCAGCTTAGGTTTCAACTGATGACCTCATATGTACTTCCAGGTCTTGTGAGGTCCTGTACACCTGGGTTGTGTATAAACTCTAGTCTGGGCCTGAGCCTTTTCAGCAAATTGCACCCCTGCAGTTCTATATTCCTGACCAGACTCCACTGAGTGGTCCTACACTGATGGAGGACAGATCAGCTGTCTGTGCTGTGCACCAATGTTCCCCAGCGGGCCTGTCTCCCCCACCTCCTGCACTCCAAACACTTACCATAGGGCCGGCCATGTGCTGGTCTCTTGTGATGACTCACCGGCCTCTGAGTGGCTCCTTTTTCCAGTTGTCTGTGGCCCCTTGCTCCTATGTGGGTCCATGGGAACCCTGTTAGTGGTCTAGCTGTCCTGGGGGCCACCAAGGCCCTCTTCTCCCCTGCCACCTCCAAACAACTTCATACAAAGGGCACAGCTGTGGCTTTTGTCAGATCTTACTCTGTGTGCTCACCAGCTCCAGACTTGAAGCGGCTGGGGCTTAAAATGGTTGGAGCAGTTCTTTCTTTCTCTCATTGTGGCTTCTCCCACCTTCATGAACTCCACAGGTCTCTCCTCCTCTTCCCCTGAGCTCTAGTGGCCCCAGCTTGGCTGTCGTTGCTTTTTAATAGTTGTAAATTGGTTGATTTGTGGAAGAGAGTGACACTGGGGACTGTCTATTCTACCATCTTGACTGGAAGCCAGAAACCTAGAAATTTAAATGCACAGAATGTTAACTCTTGAGTATGTCTTCTATCGGAAATCTCAATTTGAACATTGGAATCTTGAAAAAATAAACAGCAATAGCATATTTTGGAAACACAGAGGGAATGCAGGATCCTTGTCTTAATTACAAATTTTATATACATTTCATTCTCAAGGAATTCTTCTGGCATCCCTGACAGTTCCTGGACATTGGACCCTGCTTTGGCAAGCTGAGGACCCCAACTCTGGGGGAAAGGGAGAGATGGAGCCCCAGAGTGTGAGATTTTACTCCCAAAACTGGGCTCAGTAAGCCTCATGGTATTAGTACATCCACTTTGAGCACAGGAAGACCTGAGTCAGTCTAGCATAAATTTAAATCTCTAGATCCAGTGAATATAAATGCACAGACCTTCCCAAAATTTAGCACAGCATGTGCATAAGTCACCAAGGAGGCAGGAGATATTTCTGCCTCTGCCTGCGGATTGTCCACAAAGCAATTTAAGTTAAGGTTATGTGCCATGGTCTGCACTAGTGCTCTACATTTGTTATCTCATTTAAGTCTCATGAAACTTCATGAGGTAGATATCACTATTATATCCAGACTATATTATCAAGATTCAGTGACTTGTCCAAGACTACACGGCTAGTAAGAGGCAGAGCAGGTATTCGAACCATGGCAGACTGACTCCAGAATCTACACTTTTAACCACCACACTGGACAGCAACCTAGCTGTCATGCTGGTGACTCAAAGGACCTCCCTTGAGGAAGACACTCCTTCACTTCTATCCTGTATTATTCCCAGTCACGCTAAGACTTGCTCATTTCTCCCATATCTTGCCACAGATTAAGTGGACAGCTTCTTACTGATTGAAGGGTGAGCATATGTCATTAAGAAACCACCCAATTACTCTCCCAGGAAGAAAAGCAGAGGAGGACCTGGTTCCTTTGCTAATTTCTTGATTTATTGCTATACCCACCACTGGACCTAGTATGATGCCTATCATTCATTCATTGATCATTCATTCATGTTCAACATCCATTCTTTCAACATACTTAGGTGCTCAGCTCACTGTCCGGGGAGAGTGAATGGAAGCATTGCAAATATTACCAGTATTAATAATATTATTAATAATTATTAGTAACAGTAGTAGTAATTGACAAAATTACTATTAGTTGTATTAATAATATTATTAATAATTATTAGTAACAGTAGTAGTAATTGACAAAATTACTATTACTATTAGTAGTTGATTATAATAGTGGTAATATCTGTGAGAGCTTCATTTATACTAATGAGTATAATAAAAACATTTATTGAGTACTTATTGTGTTAAGTGCTATTATTATTAAAGTATTTTTTCTGTCTTGAACACTTCATTTTCTGTGTTTTAGGTTAGTCATAACACCATTTAATTCTTACAACAATGCTATAATGCAATTCCAAATGTCTTGATATCTATTTACTCAACTCAGAGAACTGAGTACCCAGTGTCTGGGCCATAAATTCATGAAAAGATCATTCACCCATGTGATAACAGGATGTTCACTGACCCCTCACAACTGAAAGCAAGTCGGACTTGGTCTCTGTCCTGGGGAAATAACAACAGAACCATCCTCTAAGTGAAAAACATATCTTTTCCTTTTACAGGGAAGTTGTAAGGACTAAGAGACAAAATCTTTGTGGTTCCAGGAACTGGTGGTTGGGCTTCCATCGTTAAAAATTTGGTTTTTGCTTCATGCTCTATACTTCAGCAACATTCAACTAGTAAATGTTCCCAATAATGCTCCTGATATTTTCCTGCTCCTGATTCCATGTCCTATAGCCTCTCCGGTTTCCACTGAATGAATTATTCCTCTTTTAACAGCCTAACTCAAATATCTTATTAATGAAGACCTACCAAACTCGGCCAATTGGATTTTGATTCCTCTTGGTGTAAAAAGAAGAACAGAATGCTTCTTCCTTTGGGCTCAGTAGCTCCTTTATCCTTCTCTCTGCTTTCCCACTAGCCTGTGAGCTCTTGACATTGGGGGAGGGCAGGGACTATCTCTTAATAGGCTTCATGTCCCCAGCTACTGGCACAAGGCCTGTCACATATTATTATTGTAGCTAATAGTCATTAAACACTATGTGCCATGCCCTGTGATCTTTGCACTCTACATTATATAATTTCTGTCTCTCAACAAACTTATGAGGTAGGCACCATTCTTACTCATCTCAATTTTTACATATGTAGTAAATTTACACATTTAAGTTTAGAAGCATTAAGCAACTTGCCCAAAGACACACAGTTAGTCAGCAGAGCCAGAATTATAACTCAAATAATCAAATAATTCAACTTAAAGATTTTTTTTACAGCAGGTAGCACTTAATAAACACATAGTCAATGAATATTAGCAACTAGGATTATTGTTCAAAGTTGGACAGCTAATAAAGTAAGACAGCTATCCCTGAGCTGGCCAGCTGCCAAAAAAAGAATAAATAAAAATAAGGTAAGAAAGCTAACACCGTACTTCTTCATTTGTCTTATTTATTTAACTCCAAAATTCACAGCCTTCCCTTTATACCAGAATTTAATTAGCAGGACCTCTTAAAGAGACCTAACCATTTATATTTGTGAAGATTCTGGTGTACTAAAAAAATTAATATTAAAAAATTTCCAAAAATCTGATATGTTTTTGATGTTTACTTTAAACATACTAAAGCTTTCAACTTAAATGAAAATACAACTGTATGCATAACCTCAATTAGATATAAATTCAAAACACAAGTTTGGGGGCCAATCCCGTGGCGCACTCGGGAGAGTGTGGCGCTCGCTGGGAGTGCAGCAGCTCCTGCCGCGGGTTCAGATCCTATATAGGGATGACCGGTGCGCTCACTGGCTGAGCGCGGCACGGCCAGTCTCAAAAAGGACAAAAAACAAAACAAAACAAAACAAACAAACAAAAAAAACACAAGTTTGATACCCTTCCCAAAAAAGTCTTTCCCATCTATCTCTGCAATAGGTTTTGCAAATTACCCAAAACTAATTAAGGCTCTGCTCTGATTACTGGTTGGTTACCTTGAGTGTGAACACTGTATTTCAATTCTGTATTCCCAGCATAGTGCCTGGGATCTAATAAACATTCAATAAACATTTCTTGAATTAATGTATAGGGCGACAGTTTGCTTTTGGTCCCCTTCACATTCTTAATAATTATTGAGGATCACAAAAAGCTTTTGTTTACATGGGTTATACTTATTAAAATTTACCATAGTAGAAATTAGAACTGAAAACTTTAAAAATATTATTCATTCAAGATAACAATACAGGTCATTGTATACCAACATAAATAATATTTTTGAGTAATGATTATACTTTCCAAAACAAAAAATATACTGAGAAGAGTGACATTTTTTACATTTTTACAAATCTCTGACTTATAGAAAATAGCTGGATTCTCATATCTCCTTCTTCATTCAACCGCACTATCACATGACCTATTATAGCCTCTGGAAAACTCCACTGTACGCTCATGAGAAAATTAGTGTGATAAAGGCAAATAACAACAGTATTGAGATAGGAAGTGCTTGGTTTCCAGGCACTGGGGTCACTGAACACATCTCTCGGTTTCAAGCCATTCTCCAAGGTCTCAGGCCCCTCCCCTAAAGGAAAGTTACCCTAGCTAGTTAGACCTATATATCGCACCAACTATGCGAAATTGAGACAGCAAGGAGTTGGCTTATGCAAATCCAGTGGCTGGGCATGCTCAGTAGTTAAGGTTTCTATAACCCTGGTAGCCGAGAATGCTCCGTGGAAGGGAGTTTAACCCTTTGAATGACCTTCCACTAGGGGCACTAAAGAGCACAGAATATTCCTGATTATGTCTGCTGCGTGTGATAGGATTTCAGCCGGGAACATGCCCTAAAAGAGACCAACTGAGCATGTGCAAGGCTATGTTACATAACAGGGAACCACCCCCCATAATTGAATATTTATTAGATATCATGAATATGTATTAGATAGCAAAACTCTCTTCACTTTGCTGGCTGAGGTATATATGCTTTCTTTTGTATCAAACTTACTTTTAGCAGGTGGCTGCTCACTCTCTTGAGCCAGCCTGCACTCTGTACTGAACTTTAAGTGTGTATTTCTTACTTGTGTGTTAAACTTGGAGTGGGCCCTGCTCAGTCTTTGGAGCTATGCTGCAATTTCTCTGTGAAGTCTGTATCTCTTATTTATTACCTTAAACCTGTTCTCACTTTCTACTGTGACTCTGCTCTTGAATTCTTTCCTGCAGCGGAGTCAAGAACCTGGTCAGAGGACAGCGTGGGTTAGGGCACGCTACCTGGGAATCCCCAGACCCTTTCTCCAGCATCAGTATTATTTTGAAAATTGTTTACCCCTTAAAAGGCACACTTTGAGAACCCATGGAGGGAGAATTCTATTTTTGTAAAAGTTTATGCTTTAGGACTCCTCTATACATTGCTAGCACGAGAGAGTTCAGTGTGAAAGAGTAAAACAAACACCATAGGGACAGGCTCTTTTCCCTTTTTTTTTTTCTTGCTCTTGTGCTGAGTAACGCAGCCTTGCCGTAACACAAGATGGCAACCTTCTCTCACATTTCAGTGCGTACAATGACGTCACACAGCGACAGCGACACGCTCTCGTCTTGAGGTTTGCACTACACTTCCCAGGATGCTTTGCCAACAGTGACGCCAGTGGTCGGCGCCAACGGAAGTGCACATGACCGAGCGGAAGTAGAAGATCTCAGAGGCTAGGAAGGTGGAGACGCAAGGATCGGTGAGGCTGTGAGTATCTCGGTGGTTCGGTGGGTCCGGCAGATTGGCAGTGGGGCACGCCGATAGGGGATAATCTGCTGGGAAACGAGGACTGCCACTTCTGTAACCGTGGGGGCTCAAATTCCTGCGTTCTTCTACTAGACCCGGGAGCAGGGAGAAACAGACATTGCTGTGGAGAAGTCTCCGTTTTGAGATATTGCTGTTTTAAGTTTTCTTGGGACGAGCTAGGGCGAATTCGGAATTGTCGCGGCACAAGGGTCGTTGGCGTGATTTTGCTGCCACCAGAGGGGCGGGCCTGCTGACGGTCTGACTCAGCTTCTAGAGCAGTGGTTCGCAATTGGCTGCACTTAGGAATCACTTGGGATGATTCTTTAAAACAGACCAACCAACCTACAGATGCCTTTGTCCGCAGACCAATAAATCAGCGTCTGGGCAGAGTCTTGGCAGCGGTATTTTCTAAAGTACCCCAAGTGTAGTGTTGTGCAGCTAGGATTGAGAACCATCCTTCTAGTGGTTCTGACCCCCACGGGAATCCTGGTTAGAACCACCTTCGCCAGGGCTCCCCTTTCACTTGAAGCTGCGTGGGCTCTACCACATGCATTTGGGTTAAGTAGATGATCGCGGTTTGGCACGGATTCCATTGTTGGGCTTCCTATGGTGGTGCTAGAAAGACAGACTGCAGTTTCTTATTCACGACTTGATTATTCATTCTGAACAAAGATTAGGGCCGCTTCATTTTTCCTGCAACTGTTTTAGCTTCTGCTTATTTTGGCTACCTGGACAAAACGCGAGCAGTGGAACATGGAAGAGTCACGTTAAAATCGGTCTTTTTTGTTCTGGTACCAGATTTGACCAGGAGAGAAGTGTCAGTTAAAATGACATTTGGCATTATTTATGGAATTATGATAACCTATTTTTTTATAATGAATTCCAGAAAGGAAATTAAGGTGTGTTTTTGGGCATCGATGCAGAGGTTTGTTTACGTTTGAAAGGCAGAATCTTTTTTTAGTATAAGCATCGTTCCATAGCAGATATTTTTTCTTTGCCAGAGCTTCAGCTTCACCTCCCTCACTGATTTCAGCATGGGGGAGAAATCAGAGAACTGTAGAGTTCCAGAGGATCTGCTCAATGGTTTGAAGGTTACAGATCCCCAGGAAGCAGAGTGTGCCAGCCTTCCAGTTCCTGATCCCAAAGATCAGCATTTCCAGAGCAAACTGCTCAAGGATGATCATCCCCAGGAGGACCAGGGAGAAGAGGAGTGTTTTCATGACTGCAGTGCCTCATTTGAGGAAGAAGAGCCAGGAATGGTTAAGATTGAGGAAAAACCTGATGATGACGTGAATTCCTCTGAACTAGATGAAGAATACCTAGTAGAACTGGAAAAAAACATGCCAGATGAAGAGAAACAGGTAAATATTTTCTTAATTGTGCACAATCTGCCCCTGAAACTTTTTTGTTGTGTTTTGTTTTCTTTTCTTTTCAGCAGCTGGCCAGTACAGGGATCAAACCCTGGACCTTGGTGTTAATCGGCACCACTCTCTAAGCAAATGAGCTGACTGGGCAGCCCAAAACTGCTTTTAAAAATGAATAAGTGTGGTTGATAGCATATCATAGACTTCATCTGTGGTAAAGAGTAACTTGCCCCTTTGCGTCCTTATTGCTTTCATAGTGATGGATCTGACGTAAATCAATAGCATGACAATGAAGGAGTGTGCCTACCTATCAGGAGTTTTCTAACATTATTTTCTAACGTGTACACACACACGCACACACACACACACCTTTTTAGCTTTGTTTAAATGACCTTTCTATGGTTGGCTGCCAAAATTTCTGTAGTGAACATTTTTTGTAAGACTATTTAGGATTATGATATGCTTCCTGTTTGTGTTAATCCCTTGTTAGTAAAATATGACTGCCTGACTATGTTGGTGGTGTTTTGGTTACAAATGGCAGTGGCTAGCTCACAACAGAATTGTGTATGATAGAGCTATCATTTGTTTAGCACTTACAATGTACCAGCCCCTTAGCTTAAAATCTTACTTGTGTTTTCATTCACTCCTCACAACACACCTATGAAATATATGCTGTTATCATTCCCCATAACAGAACAGAGCTTAGAGTGGAGAAGTAGCTTGCCCAAGATCACATACCTTGTAAGTGGCAGAACTGATTCCCAAACTCAGGTTTTATTCCAAAGCCAAAGTATAATGTGGAATTTAGTAACAAAAACATATCTTCCTACAAAACAGAAACACTAATAAAATGTACGCTCACCTGCTTCTTTGCCCCTGGGCCACATCCTTCACTGGGCAAGGCTTCACTTGTGGAGATAGAAGTCTTGGTGTTCTCCACATATCCTTCCTTCTGATCTGACAAGCATAGTTGTTTAGAATGTTACCATAATGTCTGAGCCTGTCTGCAAAGAACTTGAATGAGATTGTAGTTTATGCCACTGAAGAGCTCACTCATTGAATAGGTTATGATAGATTGGTAATGGGATGAGTAATAAATGTGCAGTATAACAGTGGGGGTTGGGAGATTGTATGGGATGGGGAGGAGCATCTTTCTCTGTCCTTAGGGACTTTTCATTATCAAATCTGTTGGTTTTAATGTGAATGTGTTAGTTTTTGTGCCACCAGAAAGGAGGATAAAAGGCAAAAATGAGCCAAGTTCATAAACTACCTAAACAGAAAAGGCTTGCAAAATCAAATCAAGTACTGTTCCATAGCACTAGAGAAATGATTTTCCAGGAAGTATTTTTGAGGTTCAGCTTTCATGTCATTAGTGCAGGCTTTTTGGAAACATTGATTACACATCTATGTAAAAAGTTAGCAGTGCTTTTCTGATACCTTAATATATTTTGTCCTGATATCACAGTGAATTTTCTAGTGGCATCTGGGTTTGACAGTTGAATAGTTTGGCTCAAAGTGTGACATACTCTGTTCCCCATTCCCAGTTTAGTAAAAAAAAATTTTTTTTTTTTTTGGTCTTCTATGCCAGGAAATCATATTTTAAGTTCTATAAATATTTTTAGGATAGTACTTTTCTTTTCTTTTTTTTAAAGATGACCGGTAAGGGGATCTTAACCCTTGACTTGGTGTTGTCAGCACCACGCTCACCCAGTGAGCGAACCGGTCATCCCTCTATGGGATCCAAACCCGTGGCCCTGCTGATATCAGCACCACACTCTCCCGAGTGAGCCACAGGCCGGCCCAAGATAGTACTTTTCTTGACTATAATTTAATGCTGTAGATTTCTCAATATTTTTTCACTTTTTTCCTCTTTTTAAAAATCGATATAATTTATGTATAGTGAAACAGAATAAGATCTAATGTGTACATTTCAATGAATTTCAACAATTGTATATACCTGTGTAACTCACATCCCTATCAAGAGATAGAACATTTTCATCATGTCACAAACTTCCTTTGTGCACTTCACCAGCCACTCCTTCTCCCCCACAGACCCAAGGAACCACTGTTTTGATTCCTTTCCCACTGATGGTTTTCTCCTGTTTCAGACTTTCATAGAGATATAATCATACAGTAGTACTCACTTTTAAAATGTAACCATTTTTGATTGTTTTATGTTTTGCATATCAACCTAAATGTTTTTATAACTGAATTTGAAAATGTGTAAGAATATATCATAGCATCAACATAAATGCGGTGATAGTCCTGTTACTTATAGAAATGTAAGCCACTAACTCCATCTTAAGAAAACAACCTGGGAGACTGCAGGCTGCCTTTAGCTAATTGTGGTACTACTCTATTAGCTATTTTAAGCTGTTTTGACACATATCTTTGTGAAATTAGGAAGCTAGCAAAATAGATGAGGTAGTATCTTCACTGTATATGTGATTTGGTTTTTATAGGTCATTGGGAACAGGATAACGTTACACTTGATTCTCTTAAAATAGACAAAGTTTAGATAGTTCAACAAAAAATACAAATGGCAAAAAAATGTGAAAAGACTTTCAGCCTCACTAATAAAAAATGTAAATTAAAACATTATGTTTCATTTATTAAATCAGATCATTGATCTAATGTTAAAAAGAAGAGGGCATAGGAATTCACATAATAATATTGGTAATTTAAATTGCTACTTCACTTCTATGGGATACAGATATCAAATTTTTATATGAACATTTCTTTACACCAGGGTTGTCAGTGGTAATTCCTGCCATGATGGGAATGTTCTATATCTTCACTGTCCAGTATGGTAGCCACTGGCCACATGTGGCTATTGAAAACTTGAAATATGGATAGTACAGCTGAGGAACTGTATTTTAATTAATTTAAATAGTCACATGTAGGTAATGGATAAATATTGGACAGTGTAGCTTTAAATTCCTGATTTTCTTCTAGCCATTTATTTTAAGAAAATTATTAGAGACATGCACAAATGTGTTTACAAAGATGTGCTGCAGCATCATTCATAATTTTGGAACACTAGGAATTGTTAAAGAGAGGGCATGTGTGGTATAACAAGAGATATATTTGGTCTTTCTTCTTGCTTCCTGGCACAGTGTCCTTTGGAGTTTCCTAATAGGAGTGAACCTCTTTTGATAACACACCTGGGATTTGCTATTGGTGTTTGAAGTGGGGGCAGTTTTGTGAGACTGAGCCCTTAAACTGTGAGAGCTGACATCATCTCCAATAGTGTCAGAATTGAATTGAATTATTGGGGCCGGCCCGGTGGCGCACTGCTACAGTGCGCCGCTTGGGAGCGTGGCGGCGCTCCCGCCGAGGGTTCAGATCCCACATACAGACCGGCCGCTCACTGGCTGAGCGAGGTGCGGGTGCAACACCGAGGGTTGTGATCCCGTAGCCGGTCCCAGTCTGGTACGGGCGCGACACTGAGGGTTGCGATCCGTTGCCGGTCACGAAAAAAGACAAAAAAAAAAAAAAAAAGAATTGAATTGAATTATAGAACATTCAGTTGGTGTCCTCTGAAGAACAGCTTGATATGGAAAAGCCCTCACATCTGGTGTCAGAAGTGTCATTAGGGTATAGTATGGTAGGAGAGAAACAGAGTGTGGTTTTTCCCAAGAGTATTATTTAAATTTTTTGTCATACTTGCACAATGTGCAATGCAGTTATTGAAAGATAAATCTTCAATATTCATGGAAAGATGCCTGAAATGTAGTGTTAAAAGAATTAAGCAGTTATAAAAGTGGCTTTTAGTAGAGACTTGGCAGGGAGGAAAAGGAGCCAAATGTGTGATATTTGAGTGGTAAGCATTCCAGACAAAGGGAGCAGTTAGTATAAAGGCCCTAAGGTAGCAGCAAGCTTGGTATGTTCTTGGCATGTTCAAGAAATGGGAGGCCAGTGGCTGCAGCATAGTGATTAAGGAAGAGCAAGGTGATGAAGTAAGCAGGGAACACCGATAAGCCATGGTAAGGAACTTGAAGTCTATTCCAAGTGCAATAGGAAATAGTTGGGTGATTTTAAGCCAGAGGAGAAACAGAAGTTATTTGCATCTTAGTGTTGTGCAGAGGAAAGGAGAGGGGCATTAATGGAACATTTGAGACCAATTAGGTTCTGATGCAGTGGCCTAGGCAAAGACTATAGTAGCTTGAACTGTGGGTTTGAGAAGTGAATATTTTCAGGATGTATTTTAGAGATAAAATTAATAAGACACACTGGTAGGTTCGATTGGAGAGATGGAGTGAGAATTTAGGATGATTCCTTGGCTTCGGCTACTGGGTGGATGGTGGTGCCAGTCAATACTCCAAAAGGAAAATATCCAAAAAGAACCCCCAAAATAATAATACAGTACAACAATTTAAAAAATGCAAATTTTTAAAAATACAATATAACAGCTATTTATATAACATTTACATTGTATTAGGTATTATAAGTAATCTAGAGATGATTCAAAGTATGGGGGAGGATTGCATAGGTTATGCAGATATGCCATTTTACTTAAGAGACTTGAGCATCCTCGGATTTTGGCAGCCACAGGGTCATGGAGCCCATCTCCCTCAAATACTGAGGGAAGACCGTATGGAGAAGATGAAGGGACTTTGAGTTCATCAGAGCTCTGGTGATTTAATTCTTGCTTGCAAACAGAAATTTTCATTTGTAAGCCAAAATGCAGATTTAGTCATTTTAATGGGCTTCCTCCCTGTCACCAATGGTTCGTACATGATATTTGTTTACAGGTACATACATATATACACACATACATAGATCGATTTAAATAAGGGATCCAAAAGTCTGTAGTTTGGTGAACATGGACTCAGAATGCATGGTATCTGGGATTTTACAACATATTCATTAGGCTCTGAACATTGAAAGGATTATTTTCTTTAAGACTGTTTTCTCTCAGTTTAGAACAGAAGTTATACGAGTATTTCAGTCCTTTCCTTATCCTTCTCATTTTCCCTAAATTCCACATTACTTAATCCTTTTGATTTCCATTTCTGCCACCTCATTGCATCGTTTTCATAATCTTATCAATGTTGTTGTAACTGTGGGCATGTTCGCAGAGAATACTCTCTTACCTGCTTCCAGAAGGTTTTCAGTTATTTCTTCCATAGTAGCCTTGTGTATTCCTGTTAACCTCATGAGCAAACCCCATCTGATTTTGTTGTTTCCCTTTTCTTTCAAGTGGTGAATCAGTAATTCCTGTGTCTATTAAGGAAGATGACTTTGTGTAGATCAGTAGTTCTCAAACTATACTGTACCTAAGAATCACAGGAAACTTATTAACCATGCAGAGCCCTGAGAAGTATCTGATACTACACAACTGTGAGGTTGCAGCCAGGCATCTGCTTTGTTAACAAGCATCCCCAGGTAATTTTGATATAAGAAGAACTGTAACCACACTAAAGGACACAGATGACTAAGCTTCCAAAGCAAGAAGTATTGATCTAACCAGTACACTGACTGCATCCAACATCCAAAGAATGGTTTGCTAGTAAATAGAATGTTTTCTTTTACCCACATCTGTGCTCAAGGTCTAAAAATGACTTTTTGGGCAGAGTTCAAGCAGTACCGAAACAGGAAATTTATTTCTGTTAAGTTTTGGGAAATAGAATTTTCTGAGTTAGAAAACAAGGAAATACTTCCAGGTTTAATTCCTCATAGATCAATCATTTTTCCTCATAAGGATAAAACTTAATGAGAGTCAGGTTGTAAGTATAGCTTAGATCCAAGGATCCTCCCTTGTGAGTTCTTAGAGGGCCTGTAAAAGTGACTTTTGGAAAGAACAAGTGTGTCTGGGTGTGTGTAAAGCAAGTAATGTCTGATTTCAAAGGAAAAAAACCTGAAAGCTTTTGTTTATTTATGACAAAGTATTCCCTTCAAAATAATGTGATTGATCTCTGGGTACTGGTCTTGACTTATAGTTTACGCCAAGATTTATTTTGTAGCAATTACTTCACAAAGCTGAAGAGGGAAGCAGAGAGCCACTGATAGATTTATAAAATGGAAATTAACTTGCTGGTGTGAAGCTCTTGGTTTTCTCCCTGTCCTTTCTTAAATACATGCTTACCACAGGATTATTTAATTAAGAGATTGTTTTTTAAATGTATTCAATGCAAGTTTTTATTATTTAATAATGATAGAAGGAATATATACTTGTAAACTCCAAGTCAAGTGTCTTTATGTTGTATTCACTGACTGAACATGAAGAAGTATTCTAGCCAGTTACTGCACTGCAGAGGATCTCCATTGGAGAGTGGTCATTTCATGATTAATAAGGGAATAGAGGAGCACTTTCTGACATTTTTGCCAGGTTACACCACGATTTTAAATTGTAGCAGTTGAGGTTGTCTAGCTTATTTTTTTCCATCAAAAAATAAAATAAAATTTAAGCTTTTTCTAATATGTTAAACAAGTGAATTAATCCATGTAGAGCTCTTAGCACAAAGTTTGGCACATAGTAAGTAGTCTGTATTCTTAAGCTGTTTTGTATAAACTACACATTCATCTGATACTTAAGTCGCTACTTCTGGGTGGAAATACTGTGATATGTATTTTTATGAGTGTTAACTCATTGAATGATGTGAGTTACACAGCCATGGAATCAGACATCTAGTGTAGGTAACCTAAGCAAATAGGATTACTATATTAGAAAATATGAATTTACAAGGTTAGATAGATTATAGCCAAGTCATGGTTATTTACTTTATAGGAAGAGTCTTCACTTAATATTGTCATATCATTTTTTATCCTAACCAGTATTATAAAATAGTTCATCTTTACAGAACTATACAGAGTGATATATAATTTTTTAATCCTTGATTCCTTAATTTTATTCTTCAGAAAGGACACTTGTGATAGTTTCCATCCCCATTCCCCTTTTCAGATAAGTGAGAATTAACCCACATATGCAACAAATTCAGGGTAATTCTGGAAACTGAGTCATTCATTCAGCAGACATTTATTAGTAGCCACAATAAATAGGCAAAATTAGTTTTCTTATACAGTATGGTTTCTCCCATCAAGAAATTTATAGTCCAGCTAAGGAGAAATGTAACTATGCATGTCTTATATTTTATTATATTTTTATTTTAGGTAGTTTTCATATTTTTTTAAAGTACTCTAGTTAGCATATAAGTGTGGGGAGGTTATGGGTAGAACTATCTCTGCCCTGTGTGCTGTTATATTTCCCCAGCACTTCGCACAGTTCCTGCATATTAGGTGCCATAAATATGTTGAATAACTGTCACTATGGAGGACAGAATTTAAAGTCTTTACTGGAGATATTGTATTTAGCCCTTGAAGGATGCAAATTATTTTCGAGGTGGAGAGTTCCATTTTAACTCTTTATTTTGAAATAATTTTAGACTTAGAGAAAAGTAGCAAGAATCCTACAGATTCCAGCTCCCAATTATCAAAAGCGGGAAATAAATATTTATACAGTACTATAAACTGCAGACCTTATTCAAGTTTCATCAGGTTTTCTATGAACGTCTTTTTTTCTGTTCCAGGATCCAGTCCAGTATCCTGCATTGCATTTAGTTTTCATATTTTTTTAGTATCCTCCAGTCTTTCCTTGTCTTTCTTTTTTTTTTTTTTTAAAAGATGGCCGGTAAGGGGATCTTAACCCTTGACTTGGTATCAGCACCATGCTCAGCCAGTGAGCAAACCGGTCATCCGTATATGGGATCCGAACCCGTGGCCTTGGTGTTATCAGCACCGCACTCTCCCGAGTGAGCCACAGGCCGGCCCCTTTCCTTGTCTTTCACGTCCTTAGAGTATTGAGTTATTATGTAGAATGTCCCTCAGTTTGGGCTTGTCTGATTTTTGTGTGTGTGATTTGACAAAAAGTTACAAATTTATAGCAAGAATATCCCAGAAATGATGTGCCATTCTCACTGCATACTATCTGGGGGTGCGTGGTGTTATGTCCTACTACTGGTGATGTTAACCTTGATAGCTTGGTTAAGATGGTACCTGCCCTCTTTCTGCACTGTAAAGTAATTGTAGTAAATTTCTCTTTGTGATTAATATCTTGGGAAAGATACTTTGAGAGTTATTTAGGTTAGGTTTTTTTCTTCCCCAACTATAGCAGTGTGCAATACAGTAAGGTTGATTCGCTGCTGTTTGTATTAAATTTTTGGTTCCCCTTACCTCGTAGTTTATTTTAATTTTTTATTTTTGGATGAATGAAATAACTGTGGTTCTGCTAGTCAGAGTTATACAAAAAGGTATATTCAAAGAAATATCACTCCTTCATCCCTGCTACCTCATTCGTGTTCCTTCTGCCCCTTTCCCATCTACCTCTTGTAGGGAACCAGTCTCTTTAGTTTCTGGTCTGTTCTTCCTGTATTTCTTTTGCATAATAAGTGGATATGTATACATTTTCTTATATTTTCTTCTTTTTTATGTGAAGGATAGCATATTAATGATACTTTATTATACTTCACTTTTTTCACTTAACAGTATATCCTGGAAATAACCATGTCAGTTCATAGGGTTCTGCATTCTTTTTTCCAGCTGAATAGTACTCCATTATATGGAGGTACCATCATTTATTCAACCACTCCTATGTGTGAGCATTTAGATTATTTCTGATGTTTTGGCAATCGCAAACATTGCTGTGATGAATAACCTCATATATGTATTTTCATACTGTCGGAGATGTGTTTTTACAGTAAATTCCTAGAAATGGGATTGCCATGTCAAGAGGTAAGTGCATAAGTAATTTTTTTAGGAATTGTCCCATTCTCCTCCAGAAGCATTGTGCCAGTTTGCATACCCACTAGTAGTATATGACGGGTCCTGCTTTCCCACAGCCTCACCAATAGTCTTTGTTGTCATACCTCTACATTTTTGCCAGTCTGATAGAGAAATGCTATCTCAGTATTATTTTAATTTGCATTTATTTAATTATAGCGAGGTCAAACATTCATATATTTGAGGGCTATTTTTATATTATTTTTGGTGAATTGTCTATTCATATCTTCCTCCCATTTTTCTATGAAATTTTTACATTTTTTTGTCCCTCTGTTTTTAAGATCTTTTTTTTTTAGTATATTACAGATTTTAGCTCTTTGTGGTATATGTTGTACATATCTTTTCCCTGTTTGTCAGTTGTCTTTTTTTTTAAATTGTGGTAAAATATACATAACATAAAATTTAGCATGTTAATCATTTTTAAGTGTACAATTCAGTGGCATTAAGTACATTTACATTGTTGTACATTGTACTTGTGGTTCAAGCCCTTGGTTCAGTGAGGAAGAGGTTTATTTTTAACATAGGTTTCAAGGTGACTATAGTTCAGAGCTGTGGGATTCAGTAGCATGCTCTGGAGTGTCATCCTCTTTTCAAATGCCCTAATTCTTGGCAGCAAGGGAATTAGAAGTGACTTTCTTTTGAGTATGAAGCATATAAGCTCTGTGCTAACCTTTTTACAGGAGTTTCTGTGCCTTACTCAGTTTCTACTTCCTACAAATAATTCTTTATTTCTACACCTGTGGAAGACCATATGGTCTTATGGTTAAAAGAATGAACTTTGAAATGTTAGACAGATCTGTCTTAGCTCCATCATTTAACTTGGTGTAAAGTGGGATAGTAATAGTACCTATCTCATAAAATTGTTGTAAGGATTAAACCACTAGCACTTAAAAGCAATCAGAAGATATTAACTATAGCTCTTAAGTCAAAATTCAAGGTGAGTGTAAACCAAAAAATTCTTCAGGTTCTGGAACTTCTAAGATCTCTTAAAGGTCATTTATATATATATATTTCCCTCAATTTTGCAAGCATACATGAATTCCACGATTTTTTAGAAGTATGACAACCTCATTCAGTTATCCAGCTTCCTCAAGTTAATTTAGGAAGAAAAATTGAGTGTTTGGGGATGTTGGGGTGAGAGAATTTGAAAGGGGCACATGGGAAGTTTCTGAAGTTCTGGCAGTGTTCTCTGTTACTTAATCTGAGTAGTGGTTATGTAGATGTATACTCTTCAACAATGTGTTAAACTGTACATTTGTTTCACGTATGTTTCTCCATCTGTACAGTCATGCGTTTCTCCATATGTACATAATGATATTTCAGTCAACAGACCACATACAAGGGTACTTCAAAAGTTACTGAAGGGGGGCCAGCCCATGGCTCACTCGGGAGAGTGTGGTGCTGATAACACCAAGGCCACGGGTTCGGATCCCATATAGGGATGGCCGGTTAGCTCACTTGGTGAGCGTGGTGCTGACAACACCAAGTCAAGGGTTAAGATCCCCTTACCGGTCATCTTTTAAAAAAAAAGTTCCTGAAGGGCTGGCCAGTTAGCTCAGTTGGCTAGAGCATGGTGTTATAACACTAAGGGTTTAGATCCCTGTACCGGCCAGCCACACACACACAAAAACTAACAATAACAAAAAAGTTCATGGAAAGATTCATATTTTTAATTTTATTTTTCCACAAATTTTTTGAAGTACAATATGCAATGGTGGTCACATAAGATTATGAGGGATATACCATATAGCCTAGGTGTGTAGTAGGCGATACCATCTAAGTTTGTGTAAGTGCACTCTATGATGTTTGCTCAGCAATGAAATCAGCTAACAACACATATTTCAGGATGCATCCCAGTCGTTAAGTGATGCCTGACTGTACTAAAGTTCTGTATTAAATTTCTGATAGTATTGAAATCTCCCACAGTTAATGTTGGATTGTCTATTTCTCCTTTGAATTCTGTCAGTTTTTCCTTTATGTATTTTATGGCTCTGCTGTTAGGCACATATATAACTGTGATAGTTTTCTAATTTGTTGGGCCTTTTGCCATTATGAAATATCCCCTTTAAAAAAAAATATATATATATATATGTTTTAAGACACATTATTTACTTTTTTATATTTTTTTATTTACTTATTTATTTTTTGGCAGCTGGCCAGTACAGGGACCTATACCCTTGACCCTGATGTTAAGAGAAATATCAAATATCCCCTTTTTGTCTCGACTAATATATCTTGCCTTAAAATCTATTTTGTCTGATACTACTTTAGCCATTCCTCTTTACTTAAGATTACTGTTTGCACAGCATAGCCTTTTCTATCTTTTTTCCTTCAACTTATTTGTATCTTTGAATCTAAAGTGTGTGTCTTACAGACACATAGTTGGATCTTACTTCTTTAATCTAGCCTGATTACCTCTGTCTCTTGATTGGAGTGTTTTGTCCATTTACATTTAATGTCCACATTGGTATGGTTGGATTTACATCAGTCATTTTGTCCTTTACAAGTCTTGTGTCTTCCTTATTCCTGTCTCTCTTTTACTGCCTTCTTTTGTATTAGATAAGTTTTTTATCATGCCATTTTAATACTTGGGATTTTATTAACTATGTTTGCTTTTTTGGTATTTTCTTAGTGGTTGCTCTAGGGATTGTATAATATGCATCTTACTACAGTTTAGTTTAATACTACTTAATTCCAAAAAAATATAGAAACTTTGCTTTAATATAGGTCCATTTCCTTCCCTGGCTTTGTACTATCATTGCCATGTACATTATGTCAGTATATGTTGTAAGCCCAACCATCTAGTGTCATCATTACTGCATTTTATAATCTTTTGTCTTTTAGAGAAATTAAGAGAAGAGAGAAAATATTAGAGTATTTTATGTATTTACCATTTCTGGTGCTCTTCATTTCTTCTTTGGTTTTGAGTTACCATCTAATGTCTTTTTCTTTCAGCCTGAAGAGCTTTATTTAGTACATTATCTGTAGATGTCTTTATTTTGCCTTCATTTTGAGGTATAGTTTTGAAATTTTTTTTTATTTCACTGCTTTAAGTATGTCATTACATTGCCTTCTGGCCTCAATTGTTTTCTGATGAGAAATAAAAAATTAATAGTTTTGTTGTTTCCCTATCTCTTGTTGCTTTGAAATGTTTTCTTTATCTTTATCTTTTAACAGTTTGGCTCTGGAAACTGTAGATGTGGTTCTCTCTATCTACTTGCGGTTCACTAAACTTCTTGGATCTTTAGATTAACATTTTTCATCAAAGTTTTGAAGATTTCATCCTTTATTTCTTCAAGTATTTGTCCTGTCCTTTTGTCTCTCCCCTTTTCTGGGACTTATATCATATATTGTAAGAGTTATGTTCGTTTTTCTTCAGTCTTTTTTCTTCTCTTCATTCTTCAGATTGGATCATTTCTGTTAATCTAACTTCAAGTTTATTTATTCTTCCTTATGCCAGTTCAGATCTGTCAAGTCCCACCATGAATTTTTCATTTCAGATATTGAACTTTTCCACTTTGTTTTTGTTTTGTTTTGTTTTGTTTTTAAATAATTTGTCTTTTTATCATGGTTCTCTATTTTTCAAATCATCATCATGCTAAGTTCATCCCGCAATGAAAAAATCCAGGACTCCTTGGAATAATGGCCAATTCCAGGTCTAGGGTGGGCAAAGTACAAAATATTGCACCTGGAATATTACACATACTTGCAGCAAAGTCTACCCTCAGGAGGACAAACCAAGGTAAAAGTCTCATGCAGATCCTGGAAGTGGGCTAGGGAGGGTTGGGCAGGAAGTTCTGTGGAACTGAATACCTGGAGCCTGGTCTAAAAGGGCCCCATAGGAGATGGGTGGGGCCAGAGGAGGGCATTGACAGGAGCCCCTTTGCCCAGGTCTAAGTACTATATAGCATTCTACAACCATTGAAACCATTTAAGCATTAAGTAACATTCCAAACTTTTTGCAATGCTTTTATTGTCTTTATAATTTTTTTGAACATAACCTATAAGGCAGAATTGAATTCCCCTATTAAAGGCAGTATATACAGTCTACATTCAAAGAAAAATCATGTGGGGAAGGAAGTGAAAAGTAGCCCTGAGGAGGAGATATGTGCTAGACTTTGAAAACCAAGGAAAATTTGGTTTAGGGACTTGGGTGGTAGGTATGAAAGAGTTGTTCCATGGAAGGGTATTCCAAGGTGGGGGGTGTATAACAAAACAAAATGGGATGAAAAATAAAGATGGTAAGTTTTGATAGATGATAATGAGATCAGACTGTCTAGAAGAGAGGACATAGGTAGTAATGGAAGATCAGGTTGGGTAGGTTGGAATTGACGTTTGATGTAGTGTAAAGAATAACATTTCTGAATCTTGACTTTCTCCTCTGTTAAATGCTCACCTCTCAGAATCATCTTGAAAAGTAAATGAGCTAATGTATGTGGTAGCAGATTATAAGCAATGAAATACTATACTGGTGTAGATTGTACTGAATTTTGAATGCCAAGCTGAGAAAATTGCAGTTGTAGTAACTACTGAAATAATCTTCCATACATCTAGGGCATTGTCTGTTTGGGGTTTTCCTTGGCAGTTACCGTAATGATTTGCAATGCAGGATAAAGTCACTTTTTTCCTCCTGAGTTTTCATTGACGAGGAGAAGTGCTGAGTAAAGAGCCCTGTAAAATTTCTTTGGTTTCCATTTCTATGGAAATATAATTCAAGAGCAGATGTTTCCCCATGAGGCCTCTCTGGAATGTGTTAAAAAGCATCATGGAGGTGTGTAAGAGGGCTCCTACCCACAGTAGAAGCTTCTCTTCATAGAACAGAACCTGGAAAGATTTGCACATGATAGCACATAGCTGCTAATGTATGTGTGAATGCTCCTGGCACTTAGCATGCTAAGTAAGACCTATACACTATCTATAAAATCTGTCCTTGGGTCCCAGTTACACAATATGCGTGCTATCCTTTGGAGAAAGAATATAGTCAGACAGCAGAATAAAACCCAGTTTTTGTACTGGGATCAAGTTGGTCTCTTGGCACTGCTGGGAGATAGTGCAGCTTTCTCCTCAGAGTGCTATTTTTAGCTGTTTCCAAGGAGATGATATTGATAATTGCATTAATTCTCAATTTATACAATCTGTGGAGAGGGAAGCAGCAGTTCTTTTCTAGTGTTTACTGCTTAATGGGTCATTAGGTGGTGATTTATCAGCCAAAATAATAAAATGCCTTCATTAGAATAATTGACCTCAGAATTATGTTCTAGAACCCTTCTCTTTGCTAGTTCAACTTTTAGTCCTCCTTCTTAGAAAGACATGGTGAGCTTTTCTTGGGCTGGCTGCTTAGGCTGGCCCTCATCAGTAATTATTTTCTGTGTGTATGCTGAGTCTAGGCTTTTCCCATTGGAAACTTGATGTTCTCTCTCTCTCTTTCTCTCTCTCTCTCTCTCTCTCTCTCTCTCTCTCTCTCTCTCTCTCAGCCCAATCTGAGTAATTCATCTGTCTTCATAGAATATAGATGAGTTGGCTCTGAAGAACAGATTATGGATTAGAAAATAGTTTGAGATTAGAGTTAAAGCAGGGGAAATGGAAAGTTCTTAAAGGATGGACATTAAGTGCTAATAACTTAATGAATTACCCTTCTCTAGAGAATTTCTGTATTTTACTTATTTATTATTTTGTGAGGGGTTTTTTTTGGCAGCAGGACTGAATGGGGATCTGAACCCTTGACCTTGGAAATTTCTGTATTTTAAATAACTGTTAACTGGATTCGTTATGGGGTTTTCTTGGCTCTCCAGCATCAAACCCCCCTTTCTATTTGAAGGAAGTCTCTTGTGTTGTAATCTTGTTGTGTAGCAGTACCCCAGGCCTCATTCTCTGAAGGCCAAGGCATGTAACCTAACATTGACCTAAGTTTGGCT
Organism: Galeopterus variegatus; assembly: GCF_000696425.1. Classification (NCBI taxonomy): domain Eukaryota; kingdom Metazoa; phylum Chordata; class Mammalia; order Dermoptera; family Cynocephalidae; genus Galeopterus; species Galeopterus variegatus. The sequence goes on along the minus strand of NW_007726226.1, from coordinate 863,004 downwards.
TATTGGGTGCATCTACCAAAACCTTGAATCTAGATCAAGTGTAGCAAAGAAAAGAAAATGGTTAGAATTTATTTGCTACCATTGCGGCCCTGTTCTGGCCAGACTCTTTCACTAAAAGACACTTAGGATTTCTGGTTCTTTTTTTATTTTTTTCCTTTAAATCCAAACTATTAACATCTTTTCTATACCAAACCCAAGATTTAAAGAAAAATCTCACAAATCACAAGAGAAGTTCAGCTTGCATAGTTTACAACATATAAATAAATAGTTAGTAATATCAATAGGTTTCTGTGATTAAATATTATTCAGAATAGGAAGAAACATACTCATTCATATGCAGATGGATACTTTAACTCTACCAGTTTTTTTTAATTGACACATAATAATTGTACTTATTTATGTGGTGCAGTGAGATGTTTTGATACATATATACATTGTGTAATGATCAAATCAGAGTATTTACCTTTTCCATCATCGTAAACATTCATTGTTTCTTTGTGGTGAGAACATTCAAAGTCCTCTCTTCTAGCTGTTTTGAAATATACCATACAATATTAACTGACTACTGTTCTGCACAAGAGCACACCAGAACTTGTTCCTCTTATCTAACTGTGACTCTGTACCCGTTAGCCAACCTCTCCCAGTTCCTGCTTCCGCCACCCTTCCTCTGCCTCTAGTAATCACTATTCTACTCTCTACTTCCATGAAATTGTTTTTTTTTTTTTTAGATTCTGCATATGAGTGATATTATGCAGCAATTTGTCTTTCTGTGCTTGGCTCACTTCACTTAACATAATGTCCTCCAGGTTCATCCATATTGCTGTAAATAAAGGATTTTCATTCTTTATTATTGTTGAATGGTATTCCATTGTGTATATGTACTGCATTTTCTTTATCCATTCATCTGTTGATGGACATGAGTTGATTTCATATCTTGGCTGTTGTGAGTAGAGCTTTAGTTTATCACAATAAACATGGAGCACAGATATCTCTTTAACATACTGATTTTATTTCTTTTGGCTGTTGTATTAGTCTGCTTTTGTTGCTTACAACAAAATACTTGTAACTGGGTAATTTATAAAGAAAAATGAAATTTATTGCTTACGATTTCTGAGGATTGGAAGTCCAAAGTCCATTTGGTGGTGGCTGTAGTGACCCGGGGGTCTCACATTGTAGGATGGTGGAAGCAGAGAGAGGAGAGAGAGCCAAAGACAGACTCTCCTCTTCTTTTAAAGCCCTCAGAATCATGCCCCTGACCACCCTTTTTAATCCATTTTCTACTGCAAGGTCCTACAATCCAATCACCTCTTCAAAGCTCTACCTTTCAATTACCGTAATAGGATTTCCCACCCTCTTAATAGTCACAGTTGGGACTCAGTTTCTAATACATATAACTTGGTAGACAATTTAAGCCTCAGGGAGTTTTGAGGGGACATAATTCAATCCACTTCAGCTGTATACCCAATAGTAGGATTGCTGGATAATATAGTAGTTCTGTTTTTATTTTATTTCTTTTTTAAAGATGACTGGTAGGGGGATCATAACCCTTGACTTGGTGTTGTCAGCACCACGCTCTCCCAAGTGAGCTAACCAGCCATCCCTACATAGGGATCCAAACCCATGGCCTTGGTGTCACCAGCGCCACACTCTCCCAAGTGAGCCATGGGCTGGCCCTCTGTTTTTATTTTTTTTGAAGAATTTCATACTGTTTTCCATAAGAGCTGTACTAATTAGCATTTCCACCAACAGTGTATAAGGTTTCCCCTTTTTCTACATATTCATCAGCATTTATTATCTTTTGTCTTTTTGATAATAGTTATTCTAACTGGGGTGAGGTGTTATCTCACTGGTTTTGATTTGCATCTCCCTGATGATTAGTGATGTTCAGCCTTTTTTCATATACCCGTTGGCCATTTGTATGTCTTCTTTTGAGAGATGTCTGTTCAGGTCTTTTACCCATTTTGTAATCGGATTATTTATATTTTTAACTATTGAGTTGTTTGTATTTCTTATATAGTCTGGATATTAACCCCTTGTCAGATGTATACTTTGTGAATATTTTTTCCTATTCTATAGGTTTTCTCTTGACTGTGTTGATTTTTTAATTTGCTGTGCAGAAGCTTTTTTTGTTTTGTTTTGTTTTGGCAGCTGGCCAGTTCAAGGATGCAAACCACTGACCTTGGTGTTATCAACACCATGCTGTAACCAGCTGAGCTAACCAGCCGGCCGTAGAAGCTTTTCATTTGATGAAATCCCATGTGTCTGTTTTTGCTTTTGTTGCCTGTGCTTCTCCCCCTCCCTGCAAAATGCTCCACAACATCATAGAATGTAAAAAAATAATACTAATAAATAAATAAACTTTAAAAAAAAAATCCTTGCCCAAGCCAATGTTATGGAGCATTATCTCCTACATTTTCTTCTGGCAGTTTTATAGTTTCAGGTTTTACATTTAAGTTTTTAATTCATTTCGAGTTGATTTTTGTATATGGTGAGAGATTGGGTCTAGTTTTATTCTTCTACATGTGGATGTCTCTGCTTCTTGACTTAACAGAGTTGCTTTGAGTTCTACCTGTTTTCTAAGCCTTTTCTTTAAGCCTTCCATTGATTCTGTGAACCCCCGATCTCTTTCTAATGTGTTCCCTAAAAGTTTTTTCTTGAGATAGCCTTTTGTCTGCATCCCAAAACCCTAACCAATGCAATAGTGAAAATTACAATCCAAGCACCTCTCTTATGAGTAGTACTAGGTAAATACAGCCATATTCTTATGTTTTATTTCTCACCACCAACCTTTCTTTTGTTTTTTTTCCCCTGTATTTCCTTAAAATAGGATTTTCTCACATATGTTATATCTTAAAATGAATTATTATTGTATCTGCTGTATGTCTGCTGCATAGTAGATACTGTAAAAATTAAATCCAGTTTATACCTGCCTTTTAGTTTCTTTATTGAGATATGGCAAGTTCTGTGTTTCATCTAGAGTATAATAATGAGGCATTTGGGAAACACCGTGGTCTCATGAGTAGCGTATTTACAAATCTTCTCCAGAGGAATAATATTTTTACTTTGGTTCCTAATCTTAAAAGTACCAGTTGTTTGACTCCAAACTTCTCCTGTGCATGAAATACCCTGCTAACTATATTTCCTTGCTTTGAAGTTTCTATTTAGTAAGAAGTTTCAAGAATGAAGAGAGAGATTTTTGGAAATTCTGTTTAATTTTTAAAAAGTGCTGTCACAAGGTGGCATGCAGGCAGATACTTTTGCCAGTTCAGTTTGTGCCAATCATATTGTTAAGATGTTCCAGGAAGAAAGCACACACAGACTCAGCACATGTCTGCTTTGCAGGATAACATTCGCTCTGCCTTTGTGTTTGATAGGTGTTTGGCCATCTGTGTGAATTTCTGAGATGTCAGAAGAAGCTAAGAAAAGAGAGACTTATTTATCTAGGTTTCTTCAGATATCCCTGTGTTAGCCTGCTGCCTTGACCCTGCAAACATGGCTTGTCCTTGCAATGTACTCATCCAGCATACTGTATGTCTCCTTCATGACACAAGCCACAGTTATAGCTAAGTAGTATTAAATTACTTATTTTACAGAAAAATTATAACCTGTTTAGCTCTTATTTGGCAGTCACTATATTGGAAGCTTTTACATACATTATCACATTAACTCATTAAACATTAGTCCATAAAACTATTAAAGATTCATTTTTTAAATGAAGAAAATAAGGCTCAGAAAGATTCTGAAACTTTTCCAAGGTTATGCAACTAATAAGTCATAGAGCCAGAATTTGAATTTACGCTGGTACGCAAACCAGTGGGTAACCGTGTTTAGTTTCATTTTTGAGTGAATAGAAACTAAATGATGGGGAGCAAGATGGCGACGGGTCTGGAGTGAGCGTGCCAGAGGACAGAGAGAGCCTGTGAAGTGTGCGCTGTGCTGCCAGAGTACTATTTGCATTTCCAAGAGCAACAAAAAACAAATAAATCACTGATCAACTATTCTACAACGAAAAAAAGGAACTACAGTCTCAAGGTTTTAGGGCCGATGCAAAAGAAGATTCCTGAGAGCGCCGCAACCGCGCCGGGAGACCGAGCAGCCCAAGGCAACAAAGGACAGGAAAGAAGGAAACGGCGACGCAGAGACGGAGAGGAAGGCGCGGGACGGGCTCAGCTCTGGCAGCTTTTTAAGTGACCCCCAGCCCAGCCC
>NW_007726226.1:855531-856368 GCF_000696425.1 Galeopterus variegatus | reverse complement strand
AGTGAACCCCAACCCAGCCCCGCTTGGGGGGCAAAGGCCTGCCCGGCCCCCGCTTACCACACCAGGCTAGGCACCTTCAGCAGCACTGCCTCCGTTTTCTCCGGTGGGGGTGGAGCCGGCCGGCTCGGATCGGGCAAGCCAGCCATCTTCGCTTGGCGCGGCTCCTCACTGAGCCATGCCACTTGTGTGCCTCAGCACGGGGCCCCCCGGGGCCTGGGGAGCGGCCACCAATCCCACTCCACCCACGGATCTCTGGCGGGGCTGGTGGAGAGGGGAGCCCCTGGCCAGAGTCGGGAGGGCAGGGAAGAGGATCCCGGCCAGACTGTCACTCCACCACACCTGGGCCCTCGGCCCCAGGTAAACTCCCTGCTTCCGGGAGGCAGATACCATCTCTGTGGCCTTCAGTTCGGAAAAATCCCAGACTGATTTCTGGTTGGGAGAGGGGTGACCAGGGTGCCCCCAAGCCCACTTGATCCTGCCGGAGAGCTGGCCTGAGGGCGCCGAGCCAGCTCACGCCGGGGGGATTCAAAGAGGAACTGTGTGCTGTGGGATCCTCCCCCGGGGGGCCCACACCCTGGTGTGGGAGATAACTCAACCACACAGGGGGCCGCAATACGGGGGGGAAGGTGGGAGGCCCAGAGAGGACCTTGACCAGGGTCGCGGGAATACCCACAGTGTCCGTGGTGGAGGCCTGATACGCCTTCGGGACTGGGCGGGGCTGAGAGAGGAGGATTGCAGAAGACGTCCCAGCCCTATACTGAGCACACAGAGAGGGGAGGGGTCCAGCAAAGGAGGAGGAGTCTCGGAAAAAAAAGACGCACCCTCCAGGAGGCCCCA
>NW_007726226.1:817623-855521 GCF_000696425.1 Galeopterus variegatus | reverse complement strand
GACTGGTTGAAACAATGATTGCCGCACTCTTTACAATAGCCGAGAGTTGGAACCAGCCCAAATGTCCCTCATTGGATGAGTGGATATGGAAAATGTGGTATATCTACACAATGGAATATTACTCAGCTATAAAAACGAATGAAATACTGCCATTTGCAACAACATGGATGGACCTTGAGAGAATAATATTGAGTGAAACGAGTCAGGCAGAGAAAAAGAAATACCACATGTTCTCACTCATTGGTGGGAGCTAAAAAATAAACAAATTAATTCACCCACATACACACACAAAAAAAACCGGGAGGGGGGGGAAGAAGATATAACAACTGCACCTTTTTGAAGTTGTTACAACAAGCAAACGGAAAGGACATTCTTGGGGGGGAGGGGAGAGAGGGAGGAGGGAGGGAGGTGTCGATGATGGGCCATAATAATCATATACATTGTATATTGACAAAATAAAAATTTAATGAAAAAAAAAAGAAACTAAATGATACCTGGATTATCATTCTATGCAAATGATAGAAACATAGCAAGCAGAGGACATGTCAACAAAACCTAGGGTTAGTGTTTTAAATAACATAAAGAGTGCAACTGATGGTTAGCCAGATGCTCATGTGTTTTTCTGTGTCACTGTTAGAGATTTAGGTAAAACTAGTCCTCAAAAGTCCAGTTGCTGCCTATTAAATTGACTTGTGTGTAAAGAAAGCTGACCTTTTTCACTTATAATAATGTGATAAATTATGTAATTTTCTGATCTTTTTCAGAAAAGAAGAGAAGAGAGCACTAGACTAAAGGAGGAAGGAAATGAACAGTTTAAGAAAGGAGGTAAGATAACTTATAGCACTGATGTCTGGTCATCTTGACTCCTCATCCTGTTTTAGAGTCTGAAGAAACACCGAAGAACATTTGGAAACAACTAGCAGACCTAAACTGCCCACAATACAGTGCTGTTTGCCAACACCTTGGAATTTTGTTATTTTAGCAGGTCCAAATCATTCTCAGCTGACAGTGACCAGCTATCATGTGTCTCTTGGCACAGACATAGTTATTCTTTTCTGTAATCCACTATCTATTAATCCAGAAATCGGGTAAAACTCTTCAGTTCTTGCTCTGGAAAACACTAAACCTTGAATGTGAAAAAGCTGTTTGCTGTATTACTGTAAAAGCAGGGTCCCCATTTCTCACTCGCTATGGTGCTGTGAAAATGGAACTGGCTGCGCCAGCATGGCCTAGGGAAGTACTTTGCTTGTTCCTTGGTTGCCCTTTCAGATGCCTTTTTATTTGGATGGCTTAACTAGAGCAATGTTCTTCATGTCCTTCTGTATTTTCTACATTGCTTAGGAATAAGTTGGGTTTCATTCAATAATTTGGGAAACTATTTGATTCTATAACAGCCTTCTGTCACATATCAAAGTGTTTATGCTTTAGAAATCTAGAAGTGTTAACTAGTTTCCACTAGTTATTTTCATTTAAAAGTTTTTTTTCTTGTATCTTGATTTAGTAATCATCATTTCTTTCATTCTTATAGAACTAATGGTTCTAATTTTGGAAGCATATCTCTTTGTACGTTAGTATAGGTTGAGTATTCCTTATCTTAAATGCTTGGGACAAAAAGTTTTGGATTTTGGGTTTTTGGGGGTTTGGAATGTTTACAGATACCTAACTAGTTAAGCATCCCATCCCTAATTTGAAAATCTGAAATCTGAAATGCTCCAATGAGCATTTTCTTTGAGTGTCATGTTGGAACTCCAAAAGTTTTGGATTTAGGGTTTAGAATTTTCTGATTAAGGATGCTCAGTCTGTATTAAATATTTCAAACCTGAGAAAGGAATGAATAAGCAATTTTCTCCTAGTATCCTCACCATAGTTCTGCACATAATAGTGAATATATAAATTTATCACCATTTTCTCTCTTAATGTCTTTAGTTAAATATTGATTTTTACATTGTTTGAAAAGACATTTTATGGGTACAGTTTTTGCCAGGTTGACGGTATGAAAGCACAAAACATATACATAGAATTTTTTTTTCATCCCAGGCCATGGATCCCAGACTTTAGTCTCTTTCATCTGTCCAGTTCCCTAACCCATTTTGAAAACTCTTTTCTAAATTGCAGCCAAATGAAAGTTGACCATCTAGGGCATGCTAGGATTCTTGAGCATTGAGGCCTCTCCACTGCCAATGTGTTCAGCTGTCAATTCACCAAGCATACCTTGTGAGATTGGCACAAGCAAGTACTGTTTCTTTAAAGAGAGAGGAATGGGGGAGATGAGTTTTACTGCCCAAAACTTTGTAGACTGTTACTGTTTTTTTATTTGAAACCTTTATCCTATGAATGCAAAGCTATTCATTCTGAGATCCTATAGAACACAGTAATATCAGGAATAAAATCATAATGACCACTCACTCTTTACCTTATCATCCTCAGATTATATAGAAGCTGAAAGTTCTTATAGTCAAGCCCTTCAGATGTGCCCATCTTACTTCCAAAAAGACAGGTCTATTCTGTTTTCAAATAGAGCTGCTGCAAGGATGAAACAGGTATGAATCTGCGATCTTTTCTTTTTAAGAAGCACATGGATTTGCCGTGTTTTCATAGGGTAGTTTCTCTCCAATAACTAGCATAGGGGCTTACAGTTGCTGTCTCCCTTTCCCTGCCCATATATTTCCCTGATGTAAAGGGCACAAAGAGGATAGAAAAATATTTTGACAAATTTGAATCATATTATTGTTAACATTCCCCATTAAAGTAGCTGAGTAAATACTTTTCATGAAAGGAAGGCTGGCAGAGTTTCCACTAAACTGGGACAGGTTAATGAAGCAAGGAGCCAAGTAGCACATGTCCTAGAATAGCTACAGCTGCTTATTTTAGGCCTCTGGAATTCTAGATAAAGACTCAAAGACACAGGGAAAAACTGATAAAAAACTTTAGACTTAAAGATGTTTATTCCTAAAATTCTGATTTTTCTGTTAAAAGTATGGACACAAGGAGAGATGTCCAACAGTTGGGATGAAAGGTGCCCTTAAATGCAAAGCAGGTGTCAGGGAAAATTCAGAAGCTTTTTGCATTTCCAAAGGATTAAGAACCTATTATAGCAGGGTGAATGTAGAGTAGATGAGAGTCTAAATATATTTGTTATACCTTATTGGTATTAATAGTTAGATTTGTTGCTGATCTGTCTGATTGTTGCTAACATAATAAGTCTCACTGGATTGAAATGATGAGAGTTTTTTTAAAAAAAACAATGCCATTTGTTTAACTATGGCTACTTATATCAAGAGTGCAAAGGGTAGGTGTTTAACATACCTTTAAGCAACTATGAAGCTGGCTCGAGAGATAATAAGTCTCACTGGATTGAAATGATGAGAGTTTTTTTAAAAAAAACAATGCCATTTGTTGAACTATGGCTACTTATATCAAGAGTGCAAAGGGTAGGTGTTTAACATACCTTTAAGCAACTATGAAGCTGGCTCGAGATTGTGTGAAGTGGTTATTTATTTATTTATTTAGATCAGCTATCTACATCACCTTCTCTTCGATATGGCCTAAAACTCTAGTTCCTCTACCAAAGTCACTTTTGGTTTCCAGGTTTTGTTTTGTTTTGTTTTCCCCCAGAAGGTTCCAGGATAGGGAGAAGTGTGTGTCGTGAATGTTTGGACATACAGGAAGGTTTTTATTTTATTTTATTTTATTTTTAACCAGAACATGTATATTTTATTATTGGATTCCATCTTCAAGATGAAGTATTTTGGGAGTGTTTCACGTGGCATGGGAAAAGAAGTAATTTTACAGAGTATATGAACCAACATTTTGTGTTAGGGAAAATAAAACAATTGTTTTAAGTTTATTTAAAACAATATTAATTAAAGGATTGTACTAGTGATCAGAATTCACACCTAACAGTTTTACACTTAGCTGGAAAATTTTTATCTTCTGCATTTGCTCCTCCATCTTGCCACATTGTCAGACAGGACATTATCATTGTGCAATGGGATCCAGGATACATTCAGTGTCAGAGAAAATGCTCCATACCCAGTTGGCTCGTGGGATTTGGGATTCTTTCCACAATTGCCCAACTTACTGATATTTCTAGGTTTGCTAGCATAATAGACTAGTTCTTGAATTAGGAAAATGTGTGGTCTTGCTAGTCTTTTGTGTATCACATCTGAGGAGAACTCAAAAGAGTATTGCTCTGTGACTGTTTCCTGCGCAAAGGATAGTTTGTTAGTGGAGTTTTCTGCTTGTTATTTTAAGATGTGTTCTTACTACTTCAAGAAGACTCTAAAATTAGAGACTTGAAAACTTCCAGGATTAGTACCCTGACACAATTTAAGGAGCATATTCTGAGTTTTTTAATGAAATGATGATTTAATTACTTTAAAGAAATTAAGAATTTCTAAAAGGTGGGTTTGCAGGCTCAGCATCCCTGACTAAGTGCCCCTGGCCAAACTTCACATTTCATGTCTGGAAACAGGAAAAGCAATCTGGAGTTAGAGCAGAGTTTCAGCGCTAGGTCTAGCTAGCTACAGAAGAACAGACAAAGCCCTAAAAGAATAGGTTTTAGATTTTTAAACTACTGTTCTTACATATTATGTACATTATTTATTATATACATGTGATAGATATCTATTTATGAAAATTATGAAAGGATGGTAATTAAGGTCTGATTTTTTTCCACACACCCTACTTTAGAGACTACTGGCAGACAACACCTGGGTCCCTGAGGTGTTAGATTATAAGCCTCAAAGAAAGGATTCTGCAGTAAAATACCATAATTCCTTGATTTGAAGAGACCAATTAATAAGAATCACTGCAACTTAATAATAGTTTCTAGGGGCACAAAGAATACCAGTACAACAGTTGCACACATAAATTGTAAAGATTTTCTATTCCAGAAACTTTATGAAATTGTGTCTCTTTGATTTATGGAAATGTAATAAGTTGAAGAAATACTGACTTACACGAAGTTATACAGATTTACTGCAGGATTTCTTAGTGCTCTTAATATGTGAATTAGTATGATGAATAATGGAAGAAATAGAATATAGTTAGTGTTTCCCAGATAACCTTGGAACCTTTTTGTTTTATTATGATAAAATACACATAACATAAAATTGATCATTTTAACTATTTAAAAGTGTATAATTCAGTGGCATTAAGTACATTCACAATGTGATCATCACCTCCGTCTAGTTCCAGAACTTTTCCATCACCCTAAAAGGATAACATCACACTCATTAAGCAGGCCCCATTCTGGAACTGCTTTTGATTGAATCCTGAAACACAATTTAATAAACACTGCTCTAAAATTTTGTGCAAATTATTTAGTATTTGCTACAGTGGGCATTATAAGAGTATTGAATATTTATTTGAACATTTCTGTAATATTGCACAAAACTTCTAATATAGGAAAAACAGACATTTTAGAGCTGGAAGACATCTTATATAGCATTCAGTCCAGCCTTCTTATATTTTAGATGAGGAACTAAGCCCTAGAGAAGGAAAGCAGCATGGCCAGTATTAAACAGAAGGTTAGTGTAAGAGCTGGGACCAGAATCTAGTTCTTTTGACATCCAGTGTTCTTTCCACTATGCCATGCTCCTAGATTAAGCAAGTTAAATTGGTTAGATATTTTATTTGGTGAATTGTTATATATTTTTGTTTTGTCAGTGGATAATTAAAGCTTATTACTGAAACTCCATGACAAGCCACACTGTGTGTCTATAGGTGGACCATCTGTATACTTTCTGGAAGATACCACTTTGGGTGTGGTAGTATAACAGCTAGCCAAAAAGGATGGTATTTAATTTCATTATTCATGTATTAGTCATTTGCCCTGTTTATTGATCACAAAGATTTCTCATTGTCAGCATTCTAATGTAAAGTGTCTTCCAAATGTAATAGGTCAATTAAACAATTAAGAAAGAAGCTATTTGAATAATTTGTTACCAGGAGGCTTTCCAGGCCATAGCCATGCCCATGTTAATTGTGAATTTTATCTTCAAAGTACTGTGCATATTTTCTTGTGATTTCTTTGAAAAATATTCTGTATCTCCATAAGCAGTTATTAATGACCAGATCATGTCATTGAACCTTTGAGCCATTAAGATAAAACTAGGATGACACATATTAATGTTGTATTTCCTTTTAGGACAAGAAAGAGATGGCCATCAGTGACTGCAGCAAAGGTACAACTTTTTTGTGTGTTACTACATGTTAACGTACAAGAGCATTACCTTAGCTAGACAGACAGATACAGGGGCGTGTTCCCTTTTTCTAGGGCCTTTACAGAAGAAGCTTTATGGTTCAGTATTTTCAGATACTGTGTAGTAGTCATCTTAGAGTAAGCATGCTCTTGAATGGATAGTTCAGTCTGTTTCTCTTATATTAGTAAACATGTGAAGAAAAAGTCAAAGCTACCTTGGCAACAGAATTCATGGAACAGAATCTACTTATTGTAGTTTCCAAATTACTTTCGTTTGAGATTCAAACTAAAGATGTTAGCTGATATTAGGGCATTTGGATCTGTGTGTTTGGGGATGGGAGGCGGCTGGGGTGAGGGACTGTTTCTGTTAGTGAATTGGTGGTCTCTTGAGATGTAATAATTCTTCCAAACCTACTTCCTGGCATTTTAATTACCCTTTTAGGTTCTATACAATAGAGCAAGCCTTTGCTCTGTAATATCTGAATTCCATTAAGGCCTTTTCATCCCACCAACTTTTATAGAGATATGCCCAGACATAGGATCGCTATTTTTTTTTTTTTTTCCAAAAATTTCCTGATAGGCTAACAGTTGTCTTGCCTTTCTAACCAACCTGATGTGGAGAGCACACATAATCACTCTTCCTTGCATCATGTTAGTCTCATGAGTTTTTCTAGCTAAATACTATTTTTGTATTTTGTATTTTTTAGTTTCCCTTCTTTGGATAATATTTTCTGAGAGAATCATAGAGTTGGAAAGAACCTTATATGTTACCTAGTTTACTTCTCACATTAAGCATAAATTCTGTCTTCTATTTTTTTTCCTTTCATTCATTAATTTGGCACCCTCTCTACTGGCTTTCTTTACTTTATACTTAGTATTCCTTATCTGAATGAAACTGTTACTATGTTAAAATCTAGCAGACCACTCCAATTTATCATCATCTTGGACTGGAACTTCCTGAATGTACTGTTTTGTTTGGAAGAAGGTATTTAACTTATTTCCTCTGTGTGAGATGTGTAGGTTTGAAGAGCTTAAATTAGGAAGAAGCAGCTGATTTTCAAATGTCCTTTCTTTTTTGTTTTTATTTTTATTTTATTATTATTTTTTAACTGTATGTTATCTACAGCAGACCTCCTTTCTCTGTAACCAAATGGTGAGAAAATGCCTTGTAAGCTTGATTAGCTGGGTATACCCTAGGAAACAGTTCATTTCCAGCTGTAACCCTAAGTGTAGGAGCCTTGCCAAGAACATGAGGGGAAAGGAAGGAAAGTATTTTCCAGATTTGGTTTTGGATTTGCTTAAACTAATATTCATGTGCCTAGACTCAGTCATTATGGACACATGCATGTACCCATTGGCAAAATACATTGGTGTGATAATATAGATTATTTGTATTAAGACACCCCCCACACACACACACACTCACTCACTCCGTCTCTCCCTCTCTCGGTTCATGAACCTTGGCAAAGAACTTAACAGCTTGTTCCTGAGGTCATATTGGAGCTCCTTACTGCTAGTCATATGAAATAATATTTAATGCTGGTCACCTTAGGGTGTCACCTTAGGATTTTTAAAGCAATCCTTTAAAAATGTAAGTCAGATTACGTCTTAAGCTTGCTTGAAATCCTTCCAATGGTATACTTAGGAAACAGTCCAAACTCCTTTCCCCGGCAAAGAAGGCCCTCCATGATTTTGTTCTTGCTTGTATCTTTAATCTCATCTCTTCTCCAGCCCCCAACCTAGTCACTAACATGCCAAGGTTTTTCTTGCTTTAGAGACTACTCTTGTTATTTCCTCTTCCTGGTACACTATTTAGCCTATCAAATGGTGCCTCCCACAAATACTCCCTCTTCATTTTCTCTGACTACTTTCTGAAGTTACTTCATTTGCCTGTTCAATTACATTTACAGTGCATTGTTTTATTTTTCATTATCACACCATGACTATCTGAAATTGTTTACCTGTATGCTGCCACATGCCCCCTAGAATAGCACAAAACTTCATGAGAACAAGGACCTTGTCTGTGTTGTTTACCACTATAGCCCAGAGATATACTACATTAGAAACATATATTAGGTACTAAATAAATGTTTACTGAAAGCTTGAATGAATAAAAATTAAGGGTATATTAGGTGAAGAGAAAAAAGTTCTAGAGCCAGGATATTGCTTCCTAATAGAAAAAGAAACAACTCGGAAGAGAATAGGAGAAATGCAGTGTGCTTGAACCAAAGCACAGCAGAGAATGATTAGAAGGTCCGTTGTTGCTGGATAGGGGAAATAATAGTATGCACCAATGACCTAATGCTTCTAGAGCAGTAGTGTGAAGGAACAGTGAGAGTTTAACTAGAAATGTAACTTTGGTAGTTGAGGCCTAGAAAAAGAGAATGATAGAGTCTGCCACTAGACTATCTTCACTCAACTCTTTAATTTATACCTTCAAATTCTCTCTTTTTCATCATGCACTTGAGCTGTGTATTCTGGCTTGTTGTGGACTAGGTAAAGAACAAGTAGGCAAAAACCAAGAATTGGGGTATAGACCAGGGTTCCACAAGCTATAGCCATAAGCCAAATCTAGCCTTCCACCTGTTTTTGTACAGCCTGCAAGCTTAGAATGGTTTTTACATTTTAAAGTGGTTGGAAATCAGAAGAAAAGTATATTTCGTGATATGTGAAAATGTGAAACTCAGATTTCAGTGTCTATAAATAAAGTTTTATTGGAACACAGCCACCCTTATTTGTTTACATATTGTCTATGCCTGTTTTCATGCAACAGCAGCATATTTAAGAAGTTGTGACAGAGATGGTGTGTCTGGCCCACAAAGCCTAAGATCTTTACTATTTGCCCTTTACAGAAAAAGTTTGCTGACCTCACGTATAGCCTTTGACAAATGACTTCCTTTCATACCCTTGGCGGCTAGTTGATGAAGGAATTTCATATAGCCAAAGATATATAGGTCCTTTTTCTTTGTGGTAACAATTATTTCTTCTCAAGTGACATAAAGTTCCATTTGTTTAGCTCCTGTTTTTTATCCATCAAAAACCTTGTAGTTTAGTCCCTCCGTGTTTATTTCTAAGTTTTTAATGGATTTATTTCAAATTATAGCAGAAATGATTTTCTATTTATACTTATCTATATTCATATGAGGGCAAATTACTAATTTTTGTATTATGTATCCATCAATTTTCTCAAATTCACCTCGTATTATTAGTACTTTTACAACTAAAATAGATATATAAATAAATATATATATATAGCAGAATAAAGAAATGTTTACATACTCCTTTCAACCAAAAAACCAATTATTTCTTCTCTTTTTACAGCAATTCAGTTAAACCCCACCTATATTAGGGCAATATTGAGGAGAGCAGAGTTGTACGAGAAAACGGACAAGCTAGATGAAGCCCTGGAAGACTATAAATCTATATTAGAAAAGGATCCATCAATACATCAAGCAAGAGAAGCTTGTATGGTAAAGACCTAAATTTTTAAAAATATTTTTTCTTCTATTCCTTGTGTTGCTACTGAATGAGTCTTAAATAATCCTTTGGTACACAACTAAATTCTGTTTGTATGCTTTTGAAGAACTTATCAAAATAAGTGGGAGATAGATATTTGAAGTGGTGGCCACAAACCCACTGTGACCATGTACCATTCTAAATGTGGCATATGTAAACCTTTAATGTTAGGATTGACAACAGCTATATTTCATTGTTGGACTAGGGAAATTCTGTCCATTGAATCCAAAGTGATTCTTAATATTATAGGTGATAAACTAATTTCTATCCATCGTTTTCCTTATTTAGTCACCAAGTTTCCAGTCTTTTGTCATATGCCCAGCACATTTCCAATTGAATATATCCTAAACTGACCTTCTTATCTTTCTTAAGATGGCTGTTATTCTTGTCCCTGGTACTACAAATCCTTCTGCTTTTAAACCTCATAATTATTTTTATCTCAGTTATAATTTAGCTAAATGTTATTGATTTCCCCTCTTTAAAAATAACTCCAGATTTGTGCTTTCACCATTACCATCACTCCTTGATTATCATTAATTCATAGAGCAGCATTTTCTCTACAGCAGGGGCTACAGAGTTGGATGTGTACAAGTCACTGCCTAAAAATAACGGATATTTGAGTAAGTTTGAGAAACACAGGCTTTCACAAGTTAAACAGGTTTCTTCACGCCAGACTTCTCAGAGAGCCATTAGGATGGGGAGGTCTGTCATAAATCCCTAGTAGGCAGGAGAGACTGCAGACCAACAGGCAGGCAGAGGAAGGCTACAGACATGTTTTATTAAGTCAGACTTTTTTTCCAAATTGAGGGCCACTTGCTAACATTTAAAAATCGGAAGATTTTACTGTATAAAAATCTAGATCTGACTCCTCTTGAAAATTGGAAGATGTGGTCCTTCTTGAACTCCTGCATGTTGGCATTCAGCTGGAGCTCTCTAGTTCTACCATTGACCTCACCATTGCCCTCCACCAACTCCTGTTCTTACTTACCTTTCCTCTCTGACTCCTGAGGGCTTTTGAATCCCTTCTGTGTAGGATTTCCCACTTATTTCATGGGACTATTTTTCCACAGAGCAAACCTGAGAATGTTGACTGGTTTCCCTGCATTAATATCTGAGGTGATTTTTTCTTTTCACGCATGAGGTGAATTCCTTCAATAATAACATAACTTTTATTTATCTAGAAATTAAGTAGTGGGAGACAGGTTGGTTTGGATAATTAAATTAAGTAAGCAATTTGAAACCAATTTTAATCTAACTTAGACTTCTTAACATATCTCTAAATGGTGGTAGGATTAACTTAAATTTGACGTGAGGAAAGGGAATAGAGTTCATAAAATCTTGGGTAAATTCTTGGTTGCCTTGATCCTTGTTAAATTAGTTTTAAGTCTTCTGTGAAAGGAAGCCCTTTATGGTAGTTGTTATATGCAGAAAGAATTTGTCACTTTGAATTTTAAAAAATGAGTTATTACTGGAATCCCAGAGTACTTGGGGCCAATTACAAAGCTAAAAGTGGCCATGAAAGACTACTCTATTTATTTATTTTTTTATTTAAAAGATGACCGGTAAGGGGATCTTAACCCTTGACTTGTTGTTGTCAGCACCACACTCACCCAGTGAGCTAACCGGCCATCCCTATATGGGATCCGAACCCGTGGCCTTGGTGTTATCAGCACCGCACTCTCCCGAGTAAGCCACAGGCCGGCCCCCATGAAAGACTACTCTAGATCACTGGTTTTCTACCAGGCAATTTTGGTTCCGAAGGACATTGGCAGTGTCTGGAGACATTTTGATTGTCATGACTGAGAGGGTACTATTGGCATCTAGTGGGTAAAGGCGAGAGATGCTGCCAAACATCTTACAAAGCACAGGACAGCCCACACAACAAAGAATGATCCAGTCCAAAATGTCAGGGTTGAGAAACCCTGAGCTAAATGATCATCTAAGAACATCCAAGATTGATCTACCCTTTCTCAAATTAGATTGTATAAAGAAGAGATTTCAAGTTAAAAAATATACATGAATGGTTGGTCGGTCAGCTCACTTGGTTAGGGCATGGTGCTGATAACACCAAGGTTAAGGGTTTGGATCCCTGTACCAGCTAGCTGCCAAAAAATAAAAGAAAAAGAAAAGAAAATACAAATGAGCAAAAAAAAACTTTAAATATAAACATCACCCATAATTCTACCACCTGAATGTACCACTGAAAACATCTGGTATGTATCAGACATTTTTTTCTGTGTGTATTTATTCTCCACATTTGTATTAAGGTCCTGCATTGGTCTAAGCTCTCTGTTAAGAACTGGGAATACAGCAGCTCACTCACAAACCTAAACACTTGGCTTTTCCTTTAAGGGGATCATATATTTATACTTAACCCAATCCTCTTGTCACATTAGGTTTTTAATGTTTCTCAAATTCAAAATAAAGGCAAAGGATTTTTCACCAACTGTTGTTTCTTCTCTTTTTCCCCCAGAGATTACCTAAGCAAATTGAAGAACGTAATGAAAAGCTAAAAGAAGAGATGTTGGGTACGTTTAATTTCCCTTACTTTCTCTTGACCATAAACAGCTAGGAAACTAGGGTGGGGGACATCGTTACTTTTATTCAATAGAGAGAAACATAACAGTTAGAATTAGCTTTGGGACCCTTTCTTGGCTATCAGCAATGATACCATGGGGCTTGTGACTTATTGATTGATTGATTTTGGTGCCTGGCACCACACTCTAACCAAGTAATCTAACTGGCCAGCTCATGGCTCGTGACTTCTTAGCTGTTTTTGACCCCAAAAGGAGCATCATAGTTTAGAGAGGGTATCAGTGTTTTTGGAAACCAAATCTCTATTTTGTTTTTCATGAAAATTTTCCTGCCTTCAAGAATGCAAACATATCTTTGTTCTACTCTTTCCCCCCTTCTCACCACTGCACTTCACTAGTCTTAAAAAAAAAAAAAATTATGCAAACATAATTCACTTCTTAACCTGGGATACCACCAATCTCTATTTCAGGTAATTTCATAAAAACAGTTGGGTTTCTTCATTGAGTAATCACCCCTTAAGATTTTAAGTTAATTAAGATGCAGTCACTACAGCCAATAGCATATCAGAATAAAGAGAATTTTTGTTTTGAAAATGGCACTGAGAGTCATTTTAGTGTAGAATACATCAGAGGGCAGGAATTAGGAGTAAATAGTAAGAAGATAAAAGACTGGAGATGTGGGTAGGGCAAATGGATTCATTGGACCCATGTTTTAGTTCTCTTATTTGCCAGAGCATTTTTTTTTTTTTTAAGGCGGCTGTGCCAAAACATTTTGTAGTTGTGAGGGCTCCTGGACAAAGACCTAGCACATTATGCTAATAACTGTCTGATATTTCCTTGGTCGAGATCTGCTATGTGTTCTTCTTTATGACTATTTTCTAAATCTACATCTGTTCATGTGAATTACATTTCATTATTGTAATCATGTGGGCCTAAAGGAAAAGTCACTTAAAATAAATTAGGCCTGGTAATTTATGGCCTTTGGGCATCAGTATCTAGAGAATAAGAACAAATTTCCAAAAGGATCATTCTGATACCAAAATTGAAAGGATCGTTCTGATACTAGAGTCAATTGAAAGGAGGCCATTAACTTCGACTTTCCAGAGCCCTCTGGACCCTACTGGGTAGACTCAGACTCCAAGGAAAGCTGCTTCAGACTCAGGATATTTCTGGAACCGTACCCAGTTTTTCCTTTTTTTTTTTTTTTTAAAAAAAAAAGGCTATTTCCCTAATTTATGTAGTTAATTAAACTTGACACCATGTTTGAGCAGAAAAATTATTTTTGAGGTATTCTTTCTTCAAAAAATAGGGAAGAGATTATTTTCTCACCTATTCTACTAACAGTAATGCTTTATCTTACCAAAAAAAAAAAAAATTGCATTTAGCTGAGCTGGATTTCATGCTGAAAGAGATGACTGTGAATTCCCATAGTGTCCTTTGTGAAGGACATTTCTCTTAGGTATTGGTCTCTACGTCCATTTTTTTGAGCCAATCCAAAACCATAAAAGGACCAGTGCAAACTTAATCTTACTGCCCATTGTCAGTTCCAGATGGAATCAAACTTCCATCTGTCCTTGTCACTCTAAATTCTAATGAGCCAAGGTTTCCTGTCTCCATGGCTTTGGGTTTTACTTACATCATTCCCTTCATTTGAAATATTCAAATTGAATTCATTCTGTCAGTTACTTTTATAATGAATTCACCTCCCATTAGACTTAAGTAACTTACATTGCTTGGTAAATAATACGTGTTGTTACACATCAGTAGTTTGAATGGCTAGACTCCTTTTTTCCTTAATGAGTATAAGCATCATGAATAAAATATATTGCTTCTAGATGTTATCCCACCTCTCTACATGGAATTTTAGCCCCACAAGAGCTTTTTGGTGTTCTTCCCTCCTTGTTTCAGAGGAGGTGACTGTGGTTCACATGCTGTGAGATCTCTGGAGGCTAGACACTATGAGCACAAATTAATATCAACTTCCTTAGAAGTTCTGAGCAAGGTTTTTGCAGTAGACTGCATGATTTTTAGTGCTAATTCCTGTGGAAGTGATGGCTTCTGCTGGAGGATTAGCAGTTAAAGATTTTTGGGGGGAGGGGGCTGGCCCGTGGCTCACTTGGGAGAGCGTGGTGCTGACAACACCAAATCAAGGGTTAAGATCCCCTTACCGGTCATCTTCAAAAAAAAAAAGATTTTTTTAAAACACCTCAACGCCGTTTATTATTGGCATTTCCAAAGTTATGTAATTATTTAACAAAATGGGCTTTTCTTGAGATTTGTTCAATATTCTTTGACTTGCTTTTTCTTTCCTCTTACTTGACTTCCTTTTTGTTAGAAAGCTATGTGCCCCATTCCTTAGGGGGAAAATCTTAGTTGGAATTATTGATGGGTAGAACAACATTTGCTCTTCCCTTCCTATCCTGTCATTTATAGATATCATCTTTAGAACAGGAGACCCAGGGTGGCCATTAGTCATGGTGGCACAGTCGGTGCTGATCAGAGAAGATCATGTGAGGAAAGGGGTCAGCAGCTGGAGAGTTTCCTTTTGTCCTTTGCTCTGGGATGATTAGCCTTGCAGCTGTAATAACCAAGGAATATAAGGTTTAAAAGGACATAAGGGTGGTATGGTTGATGGTGTGATGAGGGGAACAGATGCCCTGCACATAGTACCCCAGGAGGCTCAGAGCTTTTTGAGCAACTGGTAGTATTGGTAATTGATGTGCTATTATTTGCTTTTACTCTAATCTAGTGGTTTTCATATTTTTTAAAACAGTAGAACCTCTTTGTGTGGAGTGGGGGAGGGGGACCTTAAAAAAAAAATCTTATGTGAAACCACAATATGGAAAAAATAAGTGGTATTTTATTTGCATTATTTATAAAATAAAATGTATAGCATTTATAATCAGAAAAGTCAGGCGAGTTTGAGGAACATAAAGATTTGAAGTCAGGGGACTGGCCAGTTAGTTCATTTGGTTAGAATGTGATACTGAGGGCCGGCCCGGGGCTCACTTGGGAGAGTGTGGTGCTGATAACACCAAGGCCACGGGTTTGGATCCTATATAGGGATGGCTGGTTGGCTCACTTGGAGAGCGTGATGCTGACAACACCAAGTCAAGGGTTAAGATCCCCTTACTGGTCATCTTTAAAAAAAAAAAAAAAGAATGCTGATAACCCCAAGGTCCAGGTTCAATCCCTGTACCGGCCAGCTGCCAAAAAAAGATTTGAAGTCAGAGGGTTTTGGATGGCAGGCACAGCATTTATAAGTATCTATATCTCCTTTATTTTTGTGTTTCAATTTCACAATATTACATTTTTGCTCATATAAATAGGTGAATAGTAAACATTTAAAAGTAATACTGATCAGATATTTTCAGACTACCTGAAGCTCCTCTGCTCAACTGTAGAATACTGAGAACAAATTCCCAGTGCTACTGCTCTGCATTCAGGAGCTCCTCGAGAAATGTGGCTGTGTAACCTTGTAGGATGAGCACCTTGGGGGTTGGTTCTGTACACAGGAGCTGGTGACATGAGCCATTCTTGGCAGCTACTCTGGGAGGGCAAGAAGTGTGTGCTTGGAGGCCAGATGATGATACTAATATAGCGTCTCTGAATAAGCTTTGATTACAAACAGAAAAGAATATGAGGTCCTAAAGACATTTGTCATCATTGTTTGCAAATTGTTTTATACCGTACGCTGACCTAGCCAAGAAATCTTTCAAACAAGTGGAATTGCTAAGCATTTGTATGTGTGTGTTTGTGGGTCTTCCTTGATCCTCTGTCATCCAAGTTTATCGAACTATTTGATAGAAGATAAAGTCATCTACTTTCGCCAAAAAGTAGCATAGGCCATGTGGGCTACTTTTCACATAAAAGGAAGCTCAGCCCAGCATCTTTATCCCTCTAATCACTAGAGATACGTGTTTACAATTATTATTATTTTTTTAATATCAAGCATATCAATCACCAGCTGCAAAAGCAAGTTAGCTTCCCTTGGCCCAGGTCCTGAGGGAGGGAATTTGTCCTAATAGCATGTACGGCTTGTGTTCCAACCATTCCGTGAGATGCTGCTCTTCCTCCTGCCTTAACCCGAAGCTGCTGGTTTCCTGTCTCCACCTTGAATATCCAGAGCAGCTACACGAAACTCATTTATTCCCCCAAAGAAACCATCGACGTGGGGCAGGGCATTGCCCGGGTAACCCTGCCTTCCTTTCGCTAGCACCTACTACTGCCTCCCTGCCCCAGCTGCTCTGGCACACACATGGGCCTTGCTCACTGTCCAGCCCGGGTTTTCCACTCATGCCATTATCTCCCTCCACCTTCTTGGAACATATTCTTGGTCTCCTGATTCCTGAAGTCACTCAGTTGTTCACTTCTGGCCACTAGCAACCTCACTAGGGAACGTTTGTGAACTGAATTAAGAATACCATCTTAGGGCTGGCCGGTTATCTCGGTTGGTTAGAGCACAGCCTTGTAAAACCAAGGTCAAGGGTTCAGTTCCCCATACCAGCCAGCTGCCCCCCCACAAAAAAGAATGCCGTCTTGTGTGTGTGCCCCCATTCAAGAGCTACATATGGAGAAAGAAGTAACTTGTTTGTTGTCATTGCAAGAATTCGACACATTCTCCTGACTCTGCCTGCATTACGTGCTTCTCTGCTCTGCAAGTAGTAGAGGGCCCTAGAATCAGATACCTCACTGAGGATCACAAGAAAGATTGAATTGTAACTATCCCTCTTAAAACTGCTGGGCACAGAAATCCAGTCTTTTTTTTAAACACTTCTCTTCGTGCCTAGCATTCATCATTACAGATTGTGTATTTGCAGATTTGCACTCTGGCCACATGAGTATGTCTCTAATCCAATTTCTTGTTGCTGTTGTCCCTTCAGTAGAGAATATCAGTCAGTAGATTTTCAGTGCCCTGCTTGTTTCTTTCATTTCCTAGTTGCTCCTTCTCGAGAGAATAGCTTCTTCTTTGACTGTTCTTGGTAAGGCTTATTTAGGCCTCCACTTTCACCCAAGAGCTAATACTATAAGAATTTGATTGGGGTGTGAATTTTATCTTCTCTGTGCTGTGCTAGCTTTTGATTTGCCTTTTGCTCAGAGGAAAACGAGTTAATTGTGTGGCTTGGTTTACTGCCTCATAACAAGAAATGTACTATTAGGATTCAATCGTATGTAATTTGGTTCTTCTAAATAGAGGAGAAAGTCCCAAAGGAGCTATTCCATTGTACCCAAACCCAGTGATCTTTAGGACATGAAAACAAGTGGCATCCCTGGTTATCCTCAGGGTTTACTGCCTAGTGTACAGTTAGTTTCTCCGAAGAGAAATTGTGCATAATGAAGGAATTGGATTATTGTGATATAATTTTGCTTGGAGGCAGAGAAATTAACATTTATCAGGACTGGATCCAGTGGCAAGCATTGATCTCTAGTCCTAAACATTCTTATCTGAGCACAAGCAGTTTTGGACTCTTCTCTTTGCCATGGGATGTGGTCTGATAGATGAGATCCTAATAGTTAGAGGTTTGTTGACATATTGAGGCTGAGTGAAGGTGTCAGATTTGCTCCAGGTGGAAACAAAGAAACCTAATTGATTACTGCTCAGATAGGAGAGGCAGAGAATTTGGCTAGTGGAAAGAGTGGCAGATAGGCTAGTTTGGCAAATGATCTTATTTTGGGTACAAAAAAGCTGCTTTAATCTCTGAGCACCCAACCTGACTAAACAGCAGGCAGGAAAATTTGTGTGTGTGTGATTGTGTGTATATTTAGGAGCATGGTCTCCAGTAAAGGCTGCTGCTTCTCTGCTATCATTATAAACAGCAAAAGGTGAATATTTCAGACACCAGAAACTTGTTGATTCTACTGTACTGTTTTGTTCTGTTCCTTTATGTTCCCACTGGCTACACTCTGGTTTCAGAGCCTCTTTACCCAGCATCATAGACACTCAAATGTTTGTTCAGTGAGTAAATGGCCTCTTTCCCATAATGTTGTACCAACTTTCTGTCAGAACCACCCCCAGGCTCTCTGCTTTTGGTTCATTCTTTACTTTGTCACAGGATTATTAATACTGAAAGCTCAGTTCTCAAGCCATCAGTAGCACTCCTGTGGCACAAGAAGCACAGGCCCCTGGGTCTGGCTCAGGAGCCTGGCGAGAAGCACCCTCCCCCTTGGACACAAAGAGTGGCCAGATCTCCTCTCCTCCCCTCCCTGCCAAAGCTGGAAAGAATCTTCCTCTCACTGGCTCTCGTAGCATTTTATATCTCAGCTACATATGAACTTGCTTTTATGCATATGTCTTATCTTACCCATCACATTCTAAACGTATTTTGGTGTACAGACCATGTCATACATCTTCTCAGCCCCACTTCATAGAGCAAGGTGCCACTCTCGGGCACTTAGTACATGTTGATTTAATTACTTCAAGTCAGGAGGCCTCAGGTCTTCTCTAACATGGAGACTATTTAATCATGCATTTTTATTAGGTGTCTGCTGTCTGCCAGATAATTCATACACATTCTCATTTAGCAAGCAGAACTGCCCATTTTCTGTTCTACTATTGTGGAAGTGATAGTTGGTGAAACTCTTTTGGAATGTTACAAAGAAAAGAGATATTGGAATAGAAGGAAAGAGAACGATAGCATCTGTTAGGTTGGGTCCTCTGAAAAACAGAAGCCAAGATAGGATTAGAAGTACAAGAGATTTATTGGGGAAACGCCTGCAAGGAACAATGTGGTGGGAGGTGGAAGGAGGCTGGCAGAGCTGTCAGACCCCTGTGGAGGAGGAAGGGAGGGTGGGGAGGAAGAGTCATGCACTGCAGTGCAGTGCTGAGAAAGTTTCAGCAAAGCCATTGTGGAGCCAAAGTTGCCCATCAGTGGAGTTCCTGGTCTGTCTCTACCATGCTCGGGCATTGGCTGGGAGCAGCCCATGGGGAAGCTGGCCCCGGCACAAACATGCTGATAGATTTCAGAGTGTAGCCACTATGTCCCCTGCATTTGGAAAAGCACATTTTCATGACTGCCACGCCATAGAATCAACCAAGCTAAAAGTTTAAAGGTTTCTTGTGGCAGATAGGTTCTTCAGCCAGTGAGGCAAAGTGAGGGCCTGCAAAAGAGAATTCTTCCCCTTGTCTGCAGTTTGAATGCTTTGGTGGTTTTTTGTTGTTTTTTTTAATCCCTTCCCCCCTTGTTTTTTGTTTTTCCTGCCCAAATATTTTTATTTATTGTGGAATAAATTATTGTGAAGTGTACAGATCTTCCTGCTAAGGATCTTATTTCACACTTGAGAGGTACTTCAGTCCAAAAAGAGAGTACTTTTTATTTTCACCCCTTGTCTGCAGTTTGAATGCTTTGGTGGTTTTTTGTTGTTTTTTTTAATCCCTTCCCCCCTTGTTTTTTGTTTTTCCTGCCCAAATATTTTTATTTATTGTGGAATAAATTATTGTGAAGTGTACAGATCTTCCTGCTAAGGATCTTATTTCACACTTGAGAGGTACTTCAGTCCAAAAAGAGAGTACTTTTTATTTTCATTTACAAAGACACTGAACTTCCTTTTGAGTAAAGAAAAGGAAAAAAATGATTTGGGCTCAGGAAGACAAAGCTGCCACATTCCATGACTAACTGTCTCATACATAATAGATACATAAATTTTGGTTTGAGTAATTAGAGTTTACACATCTGAAGTCCACCTGCCAATGAGAAATTCTGGTTCTAGTATTCCACTCACTCAAGTAATATTTGTTGAGAACCTGGTGAAGATGCTAGGATCCACCACGAGCAATAAACAAGGCCCTTGCTCACGGAGTTAAAATCTAAATGTCCTAATATCTGTGTATCATTTAACAGGATGATGGAGATGTTGACTGACTTTAGACTTAGAGAAGTATGGCTGTTACAGTTTTATGGATAACTACTAATGAAATAGGAATAGTACATGTCATCTCCAAATAAATTGAGAGGATAATTCAGGGAAGATGGTGGCATTTATTGGGATGGGGACCCGGGGTGACCGCTCACATAAGTCAAGAGTCAAGAAAGGGAATGGGAAGTTTTGCTCCAAATGTCAAATTGGACATAAGAGTGGAAGTGTTGAAAAGGAAATCAGAGAAAGAAAGCTAGAAATCTGTTTACATGTCTCTTTCTCAGTTTATATCACATTATTTAATAAATGCTTTTGAGATGACTTGCTTCCTGACAGGAATATGAGATCCCTTCGTCATTCACCCCCAGAATCTGGTATAATACTTATTACTGTATGACTGCTGATTGTAGTTTCAATTTGAATACTTGTGCTCCTAGCTTGTAACAGTTGTCTTGCACTTGAGAAAACTCTTCCTTTAGCGCACAGCAGCCTAAAGCCAGGCCACTGCTGCCTGATGACACTGCCATCTCTGGAGCATGGTGGCACGCCATCATGCTAGAGCTGCTCACCATCCTTCAGAGCACTGCAGCACGTGGCCTCTCCTGAATAGGCTTCCTCAGCTCCCGCAAGGTCTGCAAGCACCTCCTCTGGGCATACCTCAGTCTTCTGTGTTTGTCTCCGCACTAGAGCATCTCAAAAGCTGAAATGACTTTTATTCTTTAGATCCCAGTGCCTCACATAGTAGATGCTTTGTAAAATGTACAATTTGTACTTTAAATGGTGTTTCTGGCACTTGGGATGGATGGGCTTACAATGATCCCTCCTCCATCCAGGTAGTGGCCCAGTTGACAGTCCAGAGTGGCCCTTGAATAGAGGCTTCTCCAAGATGGAACTGCCCTCCTTGGAGTCTGATATGAGATTCATTCTTAGTTCCTTCGATCCATGTCACAAGAGCCAAGGATAGTCCCAGCAGTGACATTTTATTGGGCTTCTTTAAATGTTTTTTTCCTCCCTGTGCTCTTTTCTCAACCCTCAGACAGACTGCCAAAGTTCTGGGTCAGGGTTGCTACCTCAAGTTTTCCTGAGGATGCCCTGTCTTGTCTTTGCTTTTTGTGATACCCTTCCAGTCTTCCATCTACCTGGGGCTGTGCTCTAGCCTGTGTGTGCTGCTCCTGTGTGCAGACAACCAAGATTTGTGCCACTGATTCTCCCCAGACAGCAGCACTGAGTATGCGTGTCCTGGGTTTAAGTTTGGGAAACCTGCCTGGAGAATTTTCATGCCGAGTTCTGGGCACTTTCTCTATTAATGTTTTGTCCAAGAATGGGTTGGCCTTTCTCTGAACACAGAGAGTGTCCGTGGGCTGAACTGAAACCAAAAGTTATCACTGTGAGTTATTAGGAAGGCCTTTAAAATTTAAAGATCATGTTGGCCTTTCTCTGAACACAGAGAGTGTCCGTGGGCTGAACTGAAACCAAAAGTTATCACTATGAGTTATTAGGAAGGCCTTTAAAATTTAAAGATCATGGGCCGGCCCAGTGGTGCACTGCTGCAGTGCGCTGCTTGGGAGCGCAGCGGCGCTCCCGCCGAGGGTTCGGATCCCACATACAGACCGGTTCCCACTCACTGGCTGAGTGAGGTGCGGGCGCAACGCCGAGGGTTGCGATCCTGTTGCCGGTCCCGGTCTGGTACGGGCGCAACACTGAGGGTTGCGATCCGTTGCCGGACACGAAAAAAGACAAAAAAAAAAAAAAAAATTTAAAGATCATGCATCTTTAAGTCCTTTACCTGGGCTTTACTCTAAGGTGGTAGGCCTCCAAGTGACACAAGCTGCTAACACGTGGGAAGGTGGGAAGGAACCTGTGCCTCTGATGATTAGGGGTTTCTCTTCTCATCTACCCCTGTTCTCATCTCCATTGGAAAAAGACCTTCAAGAAAAATTAAAACAGTTTGGAAGGGTTGAAACTGTTTATTTGCCCATCCCAGCCAAGATTTTCCACACAGTCTTACTTTTAAATATTCCATCCTTTGCCCCATAAATCCCTATAAATCTCTGAAATGTCCTGGAAATTCCAGCTTTTGACATAAAAACTCCATGGCCCTCTAGTATCTAAAAATTATTGCATAAGAATCCTTGGTTATATATCGTGTTTTGACTTTAGAACATGAGATCACCCAAGTGATTAATATGTAAAGCCTGAAACTTGGGAAGGAAACTGGACTAGTTGATGGCACTGAAAGTGAACAAGATCCTGTGTCTCAAAAAATGATGAGTTTGCTGCAAAGCTAAGGATCTGCTTAGAACAGTAGGAGACTCTGGAGTCTGAATCCAGGCTCAGTAGAAACTAGCTGAGTTGAATTAAATTTAGCAAGTGGCTGCTGCTGTTTTATAGACAACAGACTTGTTGGGTGGACCTCTGCCCTCACAGATGAGGCTTGGCGGGGAGCCTTCAGCCCCACCGTGAGCAGCAGCTGATCTTCCCAGCACTCACCCCAGAAGCCTGTGCCCTGTGGTAGTTGTGGCCAGTTTGGAAGGGAGGCTTTGATCTCCCAGAGGGAGCCAGCAGGACTCCCTCACTCTCATGTGTGCAAGCACAGTCTCGGGGGTGGGTGGCATTGAAGTGACAGTGTCGTTGAGTAGGGCATAGGGGCTGGGAACTCTCCTGGAAGGTTTCATATTATTAAAAGCAGGCATTTCTGTAACTGCAGAAAGATACTGTTTATATCATATAATCAGATAGTAAGGCAAGATCAACCTTCCTGCTTCTGTTCGTTCCTCTATTCATTTGAGTTTTTGCTTTTACATTGCAGGTAAACTAAAAGATCTTGGGAACTTGGTTCTCCGGCCTTTTGGGCTCTCCACAGAAAATTTCCAGATCAAACAGGATTCCTCTACTGGCTCTTACTCCATCAATTTCGTTCAAAATCCAAATAACAACAGATAACAAAGATAACAATCACTTTAAAAGCTGACTTGGAAATTGTGTGCTGCTTGCTGTTAGCAAGGGGAAAGGCCCTGGCAGTGTTTAACTTTTAAAAGCATCTTATCCAAAAGAAAGGCTATCCAGTAGAGCCTAGTGCTCCCCTTTCCCTCTTGTTTTATGATCAGGGTGGAATGTACTTCCTCATGTAATGAGCCTAATTTGATTTACATTTTAAGGTTGTGTCTGTGCAGCTGTTATCCCTGGTTCTGGCTGTCCTTTGTTCAGGAGGAAGCCTGCTTATCAAGGCTGACCTCCCTTAGCCACACAAACACACAAGCCCAGCAAAAGCCGTTCTTGAACCGAACAAATCTGTTGGGAGACTGCCCAGACATGACTGATGGGATTCCTGCCTGCCGTCCCCCTCCCTAATCATACATGCTAACAAGGCTACCATGCGTGGTCTCCAGCATTTCCCGATTTCCTCTGTGGTAATAAAGGCTTTCTGTGATGGTCTGGGCTAGGTTGTAAATTTTGTTCCCGTAACAGCTAAAGCAGAATACCTCTGATTTTAGGAGTAATATTGGTTTCAAGGAGGGTTATTGATTCTGAATTCCACAAATATGTCCAAAGTTTTCATTGCCACTTTGAAGATTTATCTTGAAGAGTTGACCGTTCTATCATGTACTAAAATTCTGAAACCATCTCATGAGCTGGCTTGGGCCCTTCCACATTTGTGGTGCCACTTTGAAGATTTATCTTGAAGAGTTGACCGTTCTATCATGTACTAAAATTCTGAAACTCCATCTCATGAGCTGGCTTGGGCCCTTCCACATTTGTGGAGATAATTATGAAATCCGTGCTTTTGACCAAGCATTAATCTTAATAATTTCAACTAAAATAGCTTCATCAAGAATAGTGGTATGTGAATCCCAAAACAAAACCATATGCTTTTAGACGACGTAAACCTGGAGGCTTCAAAGATAGATTTTTTTTTCTGGTCATCAGTTGATGCTAGTGAAAAGCTTTCAGTTCTGGTTTGAGTGTCAAAAGCAGCGACGTACTTGTTTCTTCTTGGGAATGAGTTACATGTATAATTCTGTGACATGCAGTTGTCACACTCCACATGTTAAGGACTTTGCTGGAACTTTGATCTGTTCCTAAAAGTCCCTTACAGTATATTGATAGAGCAGTGATATGCAGTGCTTCTTTGTGATGTGCCAAATCTGTCTCCCAGATTGAAACATAATTATTCATGGAGTTTACAAGGGGAAGGAGAGAGGGGGGAAAGTGGTTAATTTTGCTTTGCTAATTTTATGTGAAATTTGTCATCCAATTTTCCCAAAAAGGTCTCTGTGAAAAATCATACAAGATGTGCAGAAACCTTGGCTGAAAGCCATATGGCAGTGAGTGTTCTGTGCTTCCTATGCAGCCAGCATTATGCCAGAGCAGTGGTTCTCAAACTTTCTGATTTCAGGACGCCTTCACACTCTTGAAAAGAGTTTAAAGAGCATTTCCATTTATGTGGATTCTAGCTATTCATATTCACCATATTAAAAATATTTTAAAATATTTAGTTAGGTCGTGTAAATAACAAACATTTCGTGTTAATATAAACATTACTTTCGTGAAAAATATCGTCCAAAACAAAGACAGTGACAACATTTTACATTTTTGCAAGTCTCTTTTATATGTGTCTAGATAGAAGACAGCAAGATTCTCACATCTCCTATACTCAGTTTGTCGTGGTATCACACATTCATGTCTTTGGAAAATTCTACTGCATACTCAGGATAACTGACAGTGAATAGCAAATAGCCCCTTAGGATTATGAAAATAGTTTTGACCTCATGGATACCTGAAAGATCTTGGGAACCCCTGGGGAGCCTTGGAATATATTTCGAGAACTGCTTTGTCAGATTACGACTTTTGAGCTCAATGGCTGAGACTAAGCAAAGGTCAGAGCTGAGATTCCTAAAAGACTATTTGTGCCTCCAAGGAACAGAATGTAAATTTGTTTGCCTAAACACCCTTCATTAGGAGAAGATGCTCAGGACTACCATTGCTGCAGGATGTAGAGGTTTTGCTTCTTAGGCTTCCCCCTTCCTTCTCTCTTTTTCCTTCTCCTCTTCCTCCGCCACACTGAAATCTTATAGGAAGGCAACCAAGGCCAACACTACATGTTTCCAGTGACTGGCCAAGCAGTGCTTCTGGAAAGGAAAGGAAAGGATCTCCATAGGTGTGAGTTTGCTTAGGCCAAGGAGTTTTTTTCTATCACTGTTACTTCTCTGCTTCCAAAATCTGGAAGAAAAGATAGATTCAAACCTTTTGGAAATGTTTGACCATAGAAAAATCCTAAAAGCGTTCAAAGTAGGAAGTGTGTAAGGGAGGAAGGTGGCCTGCATTCGACTCCTGCTGCTAAGATGTAGAATTTTAAAGTTATGTGATGTCTTCCTCCCCCCACCAAAAAAAGTATACCAGAATTTATTTTTAAGGTAATCACATTGTGACATTGTATATGTTCTTATTTCAACAGTATTGCAGTGGATCAAAATAATTTTCGATCTCCTTTTAGAATTGCCTTGAAGACTGAGACACATTCCTTAAAATACTATGATCTGTTGTTTCCCTTGCTGCCTCCATGAGTAGACCATGATTTTCTAGAAAGAAAAGACCATATTTATATTCTTAATAGCACCACCACCTACTGGTGTACTAGAGACTTAGTAAATTGGTGTTCAAGGACATTCTACAAGAGGTGGGCTCACTAACAACAACAGGATTTTTGGGTTTTTTGACGGCTGGCCAATAACAGGGATCGAACCCTGGCCTCACAGGCCTGGCCCATGGCTCACTTGGGAGAGTGCGGTGCTGATAACACCAAGGCTACGGGTTCGGATCCCTATATAGGGATGGCCGGTTGTTCACTTGGGAGAGCGTGGTGCTGACAACACCAAGTCAAGGGTTAAGATCCCCTTACCGGTCATCTTTTGAAAAAACAAACAAACAAAAAGCCGTACAGGGACAGGAGGCAATTGTTTCTAGTCACCTCCTTCGGCTGTGTGTAGAGCTGTCCTGAGCACACACTAGACCAAGAGCCCATTAATGCTCCTGAAAATGAAAAATGGATATTTGCTACCAGCCAGCCCAAGAGGCAGGGCTAAAATAACAGAGCATCAGAACAACTGCTTAAATCCTTTCAAGGGGTAATCAAAGAAACTAATGACAAAATTACTTTATGAAAACTAGTGAGGTTGTCCTCTATTTTTATATTTCAAAGCATCAAATATTCCAGTTTTCCTGGCCACAAGTTGGTAATCGTTGAAGCTAGGAATGGGGACACAAGGGGTTGTTAGTCTACTTTTACAAATACTTGAGATATTCTATAATAAAAAATAAAGTTTTCTTCTAACTTCCCAACCCTCTGAGGTCTCCAAGCTAGGAATAAGCTCCATCATACAAAAGTTAAGCTGTCAGCCAGAACTAAAGGTATGACTCCTTACCTTCTTTTCCTTTCACTGAAGGGAAAACTGGAAACTCTCATTTTCCCCCTGTACCAAGACATGGCAGAGCCTGCTGCCTCATTGCCAAAGAAGCCCACAACAATTTGTGGCAGTGTCCCAGTGTCAGCTAGTCAGCATTCCTGTCAGTCCCAGCTGCTACTTCTAGCTTGCTGAATAATATGGCCTACCAAGATGGGAACTGCTATCAGGCACTGGGCTCATCGGCCATCTGCTGTCATGACAGATATGAAGGAACCAACCCAGTTTTGGGAAACCCTTAGTTCCAGATGTGAAGAGTTGGATCTGAAGACATTGGAATCTCATTGTCCCTCTGCAGTGTGCAGTACCAGACTGCTGTCTACATCATACATCCACCTGGACTCACATGAGGCAGCACCACATGCCACCTGAGCACACAGGCACACAGCTTCCAGTTGGTGCCTCCAACTCAGTCAGAAATCCCCAAACCTGAAATTCTTTAAGCCAACTACAGACAGGAGTCCTCAGGGAAGGCAGGGATGGGAAGTAAAGGAACAGTGACATGGAGAGAACAGTATTTAGACATTGAAGGATATAGGCTTTGGCAGGCTATATCTGGTACTTGGTCTCAAGTACATAAGACTGTTTTGTAGGGGTGGCTTGATTGCCCCAAACTATAGTTTGCAGCTATACCTCATGAACTTAATTGGGAGAAAAGGTGTGATAGTTTCCTAGGGCAGTGTGACACTTTGGATTCTTCCATTGACAGAGTCAGCATCAAAAGCCAGGGATTATAGTTTGTGCCACAAAACCTTGTCCAGCCTGATTTTCTACAGGTGTTAAAGCTGCATTTAAACATGTGACGGATCAAACCCATCACTGTCTTCTGTAATGCTGTTTTGTGTCTTACTGAAGGCTCTGGCTGTGCTTTTCTGGGGCAATGACACATCAGGCTCCCCTTTAACCTCAAGGCACTTCACATTGCTGTTATAGTTCACAATATTTAGAAGGCCACACAAGTTTTGAGCTGTTTACTAAGAATCCAGAGGATTAGGCACTGAGCTTAGAATTTAGAAACAATGGATTACAGAATATTTCTATTAAAAAATTTTTTTTTCTGATGTCTCCCCAGTGTTTTTGTCCTTGGCTGAGTAGGAACTGAAGAGCTTGGTAAATGAGAAACTGAATTTGCACATCCCAGTTTAGCCAGTGAAGCTACTGTGTGATTTTGCTATCAAAAGGTCACTGACGGAACTTAGAATCCGTGTCTCCTACCTCTTAGGCTGTGGCAGGTTATTCATATAAAAACATTTCTCTTTTACCATCACCAACTTATCCTCCCTTATGTTAGAAGCTTGCTTCTACAAACTAGCATCACAAGGAAACACAAAAGGACTAATGCTAGAAGTACCCTTAAAGACAATGACCTGAACACTGTGCTTGGCCAGCTCTTTCTTCCTGTCTCAGTATTCCTGAATCCTACTCTCCTTCGCCCCAGGTTCATTACCTTCTTGACACCAAAGCAAAGGAGTTGTTGTTAAACGCCATGAAATTTCATTTTGAATAAGCAAAAATTTGGCAGGACAATCATCACTAGAGAAAAGTATGCTCAAAAAACACTTAAGGTGAAGTGTTCTGATCCCTGTACCAACTAGCCACACACACAAAAAAACAACTAAAAGTATGCTTTATTCGGGCCGGCCCCGTGGCTCATTCAGTAGAGTGCGGTGCTGATAGCGCCAAGGCCGCGGGTTCAGATCCTATATAGATGGCCGGTGTGCTCACTGGTGGAGCGTGGTGCAGACCACACCGTGCCAAGGGTTGAGATCCGGGCCGGCCCCGTGGCTCATTCAGTAGAGTGCGGTGCTGATAGCGCCAAGGCCGCGGGTTCGGATCCTATATAGATGGCCGGTGTGCTCACTGGTGGAGCGTGGTGCAGACCACACCGTGCCAAGGGTTGAGATCCCCTTACCGGTCAAAAATAAATAAATAAATAAAAGTATGCTTTATTCAAAGCACTGAGAAAAGAATCTTAACTTGAAAGAGGAAAAATGAACTTACACTTCCTTATCTGAAGACCAGCATCAATAAGATTTTAAATTGCAACTATGTGTTTCATCACTCATTCCCTTGTCTCTTGTAGCAGTTGTATCTATAATTACACCAACATATGTACACACGATCAGGTCTCGTGTAGGACTTCCCAGATAATGAGCACATGGCTTGTTTACCTTGGTTCTCTCTAGTTCCATTTTCATTAGTGAGAAACTTGAGAAAAAGATTAACAGAGCCAGATTCCAGTGGCCTTTTTATACTCATTTAGACAAACTAAAATCGGAGAATGTTTGAGATTAAAGACTCCGTGTATACTCTGGAATAACAGGCAGCCTTCTAAAGGTCTGCTTTCCTGAAATGGAAAAAAAAAAAAGTACACTGACCTACACTTCTTGGTCAGTCCTGAAAACATTCAATGTCTGGTAGGTTTTAAGAGGCTAATTTTTTTCTTGATAAACAAGTGTTTCTGGTTCTCAGAACACTTGATCTCACATCAGACATGTTGGGCTTTTAAAGAAGCAACCATTTACCCATAAGGACAGGACTCCTTAAAATTAAAACAAAACAAACACACCAGTAGATGTTTAATTACATCCAACTCCGAAGGGTGAGTTGTTTCCATCAGAAAAGGTTATGTTTGTGCACAGGGTCCTAATTAAACTACTCATCTTTTCTCTATCCTTGGTCATAAAAAGGTACCACAAAGTCTCCTAGTGATTAGAAACCTACTGGCTGATCTCCTTAGGAAGCATTGCTACTCAAAACAACTCCCTAAAGATCAACTAGTGATTAAATTTTAATAGATAAAAAAATAATAATCTTTAAAAACAAACTCCTAAAAAGTAAGCATAGTTTTAAAATAACTAAATTTTTAAAAAATCAAAGACTTTATTGGGATAAATGTTACACAACATTCTTTAACATTTAACTCAGAAACAACTTTTATCATTCAAGTCAACAAAACAAAATAGGCTTGTGAAGACTGAAATACAGACAAAAGGTAGCATGAAGCAAAGCTTAAATATTAAGCAACTAAAGCAATGAAAGTGAAATAGCAACATGGTAGGTCTAGATTTTAAATACCACCAAGTCTCATTTTTTAAAAAATGGAAATCTGGTTTTAACAAAACACCTTTGAGAATGTCATGAGAAAAAAATATTTAGATACTTAAAACCTGATCTCTCCCAATTCGTTTGCCTTTATATTATTACTTCTTGGTCATTTCCATCACTCTATATAAATAAAAAATTCTAAAGCCTAATTAAAAATTTTGATTATACAATCCATGTGTAATTCCACCATGGCTTGGGAGTTATCTGGTTCTCGAAGTAAGCCTGAAAGGTAGTGCTCATGTTATGTATCTGAAAGAACAAGACTGACCCAAGCCACAGCCTCAGGGCCACACAGAGTAGGGTGCCCTCTAGTACATGTCATCTTTAGAACTCCCTGCTGCTACAGTTCCTGAGCTATTTGATTGTATAAAATATGTAATGTCTTCATGATAGAGAATTTTCCAAAAAGACAATTTTAGAATGTGGTCAAAACTTTTAATTACTTGCAGTATAATTATGATTTGCATTAAGCTCACTGGACTCAAGACTGCCTGACTATTCTTCTTGAGTTGTAATAAAACAAATCATAGTCAGGTATATTAAATATTCTAAAACTCTCACCTAGAACCTTTTGTTTATCCTGAGCATGGGTGGGGTTATTAGGTAATTCTAAACCTACAGAGTAAGATTATGGAAAGTTTGAACACTTGAGCCAAGTGCTCAGTTATCTGTTCTGTTGCTTCAAATGAATTTTGCGTCTTTTTATTTTTTGGCATTTTTTTCCTTTGTTTTTTTTGTAATAAGTAATCAATATGGATATATTTCTTGTTTAAAAAATAAATCAGTATTGCCACTAAAAAACTTGTTTTATTATTATTAAAAGTATGGCACCATCAAATATAAAATGCCTTAAAAATGTAGTACTAACATGTCCATCCGGTTTTCTCATGTTTTCTCCATTCATTAAAAAAGAGAAATTAAGGTTTTTCTTAATATGTATTTACCAAAGACAAGAAAAAAATTACAGCCTCTATTAATAAGAATTCATGCTCCATGCATGAAAAGTTTGATGTTGTCTATGGATCTGTTCCTGCTGCTTGTCCCCCAGGGCCAAGTGCTAGCTGACACCTGTGAGAATTTCTTGCACTTAGAAGAAGAGGCTCTCCATAGAAAAAGGTCCGCATCAAAATTCAGATGTTGTCACCTTTTCTGAACTTGATAAAATCAGTAAGGATAGAGACAATAATAAAAGCCTTTCCAGCTCGGTAGAATTAAGAACTAGTTCTTGAAGTGTGTTTTCACTCCAAGATCAACACTAGCCTATCCACTTTGAGTCAAAATGCGAAAGGTAAGAATGTAGTTATGAAAATGTGCACAAAATGTTAAATACTAGTGGCAAATAAATACATCTTAATGTTCTAACGAGCAAACATATATTCAAGATAATACAGCCCTGCTTTATTAAAGAAAGAAAAGATCCAAATTTTGTTGGTGGGGTGGGGTGGGGCACTTTGCCATCCTTTCAGCAGGATGTTACATAATCTTTTGCTGTTTCTGCTGGCACCGTGAAGGAAACATTGGCCTTGGCATATATGACTATTGCTGTTTCAGAGGAGAGCCATTTCTGAAACACATTTTCTCATATCTGAACTGATTAACAAACTTTGGAGAAAGCACAAAGTTTAAGTATGAAAAATAATTCAACACTTCTGCATCAACCTATGCGTCTTAGGCCTGTCCAAACCATAATGGTAAGAACTTCACATTCAAAAGAAGTTACTGTCAGTGATTCTTCATACATAAAATTCAAGTGAGCTTTTTGTATGTGTATTTCATATCACTTTTCTCCTCATCTCATGCATAATTTATTGCAATAGTTTATTTCTTATAAAATATTCCCTAATACCTTTTCTTCAGTTTAATATAGCACAATTTCCAAGTGCCCCTTTGTAGACTGTTGGTTTTAATCACTGCCTTAACATTTACTTCTTAGTGCAGCTTTAAAAATCTCCAATTTCATTCAGTCCTGATGCTCTGGTGTTCTCTGTGTCATTGTGGTACAGGTCCATGAAACCAGCAGCCTGCTAATGTCTTTGTGCTGAAATATAGTAAAGAAAAGGAAGAAAATGTAGTTAAGCACAAGTAATTATATGAGAAAAATGAAGTCCTCATTGTTTAAATTAAGCCCTCGTAGATTGTGGGATCACACCTTATTTTTCTTTTAAATTAGTTAAACTTAACCAATGTTTTGAGAGAACAACTTTCTCCACTGCAAATCAAAAACACTCATGTTATTGCTGAAGTATATCTGGCCAAATTCCAACATAAGCAAAATAATGACTATCACCTTCACACAATCTCCACTTGAGTGTTTAAAAAAAAAAAAAAATACTTGCTTATGAATACTTGCCTAATAACAGGGGAATTTTAACTTTGTTGTGTTTTATGCTGCCAT
The DNA here is from genome assembly GCF_000696425.1 of Galeopterus variegatus. NCBI lineage: Eukaryota > Metazoa > Chordata > Mammalia > Dermoptera > Cynocephalidae > Galeopterus > Galeopterus variegatus. The sequence goes on along the minus strand of NW_007726226.1, from coordinate 823,448 downwards.
TTCATAGGTAACAATACCAAACTTTGAGAGTCAGTTTAGCCATGGTGGACTACTATGAAACACCCAGCAGCCTTCCTCTAACACAGGCTAGCCTACAGTCTTAAGAAGTGAATATATATACAGAATCAGACTATGTAAAAATCAGCTGCAGATCACACTGTCTACATATGTGCAAAGAGCAAAAAAGAGGAGAATGGAAAGTGCCTCCCCCGAGGAAGACACAGCACATCAGAAGGCATTAAGAGCATGATTTTGATACTGAAAGACAACTTGATCATAGTGTCTCTTGTTACACCAGCAAACCTAAGTATCAAGCAGATAGATTCTTTACCATACTTCCAATAAAGAACAGGACTCCAAACATAACATTTATAAAGGGCAAGGCTTATAAAAATTACTGCCAAGTAATATGACCACAACTCCCAACATTACCAACCTCTCTCTAATACCACAAAGTAGTAAGAATCCCACTAAAACCCTTTACAATTCCGGGTTATGCCTTTCAAGCCTTGCAGCCAAAGTACCAATAAGAGTTTGAATTCAGAAAGAGGTGATCCGTGGAAAGAAAGATGTTATTTTTGGTCAAATGAATTTTTAAACCAAAGATATGGTATTTCAGCGGAATAATAACAGACGAAACAAAGGATGCAAAAAGGAAAAAAGAAAAACCATACCATCCTTCCCAACATTTAGCTTCCAAACATTTCAAAGTAGGTGTGTTTCCCATGATCTGACAGAACTCTTGATTTTATGTAACTTTCCCAGTGTTGCCATGCTTCATTTGCTTACTCGATCAAGGCCTATACAATAAATTTAACAGGGCACTCGATCATGTATCTTTCTCAAGCAATTAAAAATGACTTCTGGTCATAAATATTGCACACACCAAGATGGAAGGTGGAGTCCTTGTTTCTTTTTTTTTTTTCCAAGTCCTTGTTTCTGAAGAAACAGAATGATTAACTTTGTTTTAAAATTTGACACTGAGCTATGGAAAGTTTTTACTTCCTAAAACTAAGTTATTATACTAATATGATTGTAATACTAATACACTTAGACTCACACCATTTTGGAAGCAAACGTTCCCATTTTATAAAGTGAAAGAGAAAAAAAAGTAAACAGCCAACCCCGTGTACAATTCCATTTCCTGCTATTTATGACTCTCAATATTTGGCTTCAACCCTAGTGAGACCTAATTCAAGTTCATTGATGACTAGGGCAGGAAAGTCAAGGATTCAAGCAGATCTTACTATTCCTATGAGAGGTGCCGAAAACTAAAAAACACTATTCCCTCAAGAGATCACCTTTAGGGTAACAACCATCCCTATAAAATGTCCAAAATCCCAGCCACAATCTCTGATGCAAAATGTGCCATTCTGACCCAGGTTGCAACTTGCAAATTACCGTTTATATGCTACTATACAGCTCTTCACTAACTGCACAAATCCCAGTTAAATAGCCTTAATTCAAAGAAGTAATAAAGGACAGTAAGTTTAAAAGCAGCACAACAAAAACTATCCCAAAACCTTTCCTACTGTTTAAGAGCCCAAAATAGGCCTTTTAGGCATTATCCAAGGAGTCATTTATAAGTGTGCTTAAAGAAACAGATTACAATTACATTTCAGCATTATCTTTTACCACCCTCTGGCATTCCGACTTGCCCTATATAAATGACCATGGCTTTGAGATTAACTCACTAAGAATATATATGTTCATATATATATATATATATATATATATATATTCTTTATATATGCAGTAAAAATGACTGTCTAAGAAGTAATGAATATAAAAGTGACAAAGAGATTGAGATAGTGAAAAGAAAGAAATCCAGCATTTGACTTTTCATGGACTCAGTTGCTATTTGACATAATTCAGCAACACAACACCCAACTTCCACCACCGTAGGAGAAACTGCTCTCAATTCACAGAAGTTCACAGGAGGCTCTACTTTTTTTTTTAGCAAGGTAGGTAATGTCAATTGAAAGTTATTTTCACTCATTTAAAACTATCACCTACATGATGTATACACCCAGCTATGAAGGTCAATGAAAACTAAAGAAGAACTAATGAGTTCTTTCAAGTCTAGCCTAATCTACTTCAGGAGTGATCAAGTGATGACATGATGCCCTCTTCACTTTGTGGCAGGGCTTAAAACAGACAGACCTGCCCGTTTCACTGTTAACTTCAATGCTCCCAGTCTGAATCCACAGTGGTCTGTCAGACACTGTAAGGGAGCAGCAGGACTCGTCACTGTCTGATGTAATAGCTGCCATTTGTTGAGACCTATGGTAGAAAAAACCAAGTTAACAAAAAGCAGTCATTTGAGTTCTTTTTAATCTATTTTACCAAAAAAATAATTTAAAAATAAGACCAAAATCCAGCTGAATTTCCATAATGAATTTATTCTGGATAACTTGCTGGCTTCACAGAATGCGAAGCTTTGGTATTAAAGGAAAACAAACGAGAGCCATGTAGACACATCAGCCTTGGCCAGGAGAGGGCACTCTCTGGCCCAAATCAAATCAATGGCAAAATGCCATCGGGCACAAGATGCTGCCCTCCAAGCAAACTTACAAATGAAAGTGGAAATGCTAACTCACACTTAATATTCCTGACAAAAACTGTTTACTAGCCTAGTGTCAAAGGAGTCCTGATCTTCTCAGTATTCAAGGATGAGGCTGAAGTAGTCATCCCTATCTATATTACATCATTAATGAGCTCAATGACCAAAAGCTGTCTGAAGCCCAATGACCACCCTTTCATACTAATCAGGATGTAAACTTGTTGTGTAAGGCAATACCTGGTTAAAATAATAGTTACAACATAAGCCTCCTTTTTAGGCTTCCAGAACAGAGACTTCAAATACTAAGCCTAATTCAAATGAACTTCTATTTTAAGCCTTATTTTTAAACATTTGCTTGTCTGCTTACTTCCCTAGTTTAAGCGTAAGAACCAATTCATCTTTCACGTCACTGTAGGCAACTCTGGGATCACTGATTTAGATAATATTTAGTCCTTATAATAATTTTTTTTAAATGCTAAGTTAAATCAAAAGCAGTCGCATATAATAAAAACTTAAAGAGTTTTCTAACATTGAAAAGGAGAAATATTGTATACACCTAATCTATAATTACTTCTGAATTTTAACTCAGAGGAAAGCAGCTTTTTTTTCCTTTTTGTCTTTTTTCGTGTCCGGCAACGGATCGCAATCCTCAGTGTCGCGCCTGTACCGGACCGGGACCAGCAACGGGATCGCAACCCTCGGTGTCGCGTCCGCACCTCGCTCAGCCAGTGAGCGGCCGGTCTGTATGTGGGATCCGAACCCTCGGAGGGAGCGCTGCCGCGCTCCCAAGTGGCGCACTGTAGCAGTGCGCCACCGGGCCGGCCCGAAAGCAGCTTTTTAAAATGAGATTGTCTACCCTTTTTGTTCACAAGAAAATTTATTTTATATAATTAATTATAACTCAACAGCAATCACACAAGAAAAAAAGGATCTGAATGCACTAAAGAATTTATCTTTTGAATCTCTCCCTATATAAGTAAAACTTGTTAGTTTTCAACGATCACTCTAAAGAATATTCCTTTTCAATTCTAGGCAAGGAGTCAAGAACAGGCATCGAAGAATGATCTCATCTTTCCCTATGCATTTCCTCACTTGCAATCGCCTAAACTGCTACTCAAAATATTAACATGCCACTCCCCCATCTGAGACTGGCTTGTGTCTTTTATGCTAATGTTGAAGATGAGTCCCCCTCAATGTTTTTAGGGTCTCATGGTTTTCTTTAGAAATTTACCACTCGTACAGGATATCCATTAGGAAGAGCCAGGGAGCCCTGACTGTGATGGAATGAAGGGAAACCCCATGAAAAGGTGGCGATTTCATTGATGCTTATTTTGACCTTTAAGAGAAAACTTAAGTGCAACAATGGCAAGTATTCCTGGGAGGCAGCAGAGATCTAAAGGGGCAAATCGGAATGGGGTAAGTAACACTCAGACTTCCTTTTAGAGTGTATGAAAGCTCTGGCCAGTTAGCTCAATTGGTTAGAGTGAGGTGTTATAACACCAAGGTCATGGGTTCAGATCACCGTACTGGCCAGCGGCCAAAAAAAAAGATTATTCCTAGAATGTATGAAAGAGGGAAGTACAGGAGGTCATGCCTTTAGAGCAAAGCTTAGAATTAAAAACTAAAGAGTTAAGATCATATAGAGGTACCTATTATCCCACTGAACACTCATAAATTTCCTTAATACAGTATAGTATGATGCAACATGAACAAGCATGAAAAGCATAAATAGTACCTTGTTTTACAACAGACATTCTGGTTTTCTTGCCTTAGTGCAATTTTTCTAACCATTTTTCTAGAATTTTAGACAAACTATACATAGTTCTTCCTTGCATACCAGGACTCACACCAAGATGTGCCACTCCCAGCCAGATTCCTTGCTGAAAACTAAACTGTGGGAGAAATCCTAGGTTTGTAATTAACAGTATCTCAAAAATGAACCATGGGTAAAAATAACTATCCTCTGCAAAGCAGGGCAACAATACATACAGACTAAGGGCCTGGGAATGTGAGGTATTTCCCTCCTCGAAAGGGGAAACAATTTCCTACCCAATTATACCAGTAGCAATTAAAAAAAGGAAACGTTCAAATTAATGTCCACTTTTCACCATTTGGCAAAACAACACTAAAATAATAAAATCCAGGGTCCCAGGGGAACACAGCATCTGGCAAATCAGCTAATTTACTTAAAAGCTGACAAGTGAAGCTCTGTGGTTCTAACACTTTTGTAAAGCACTCCTAACAGGACCTACGCTATACTGAGCCCTACCAGCTCAGACACTTCTCATGACCCTTGGAAAAGATTTAGGATATGTGGGGCATCTGAGATGATGAATGATCATTAGTACACAAGTGTCTGAACCAGAATTACTCATTCTCATTCATTCACGAGTATGTGATCCAGGCCATGTGCTTGGCATAAAGAGTAGAAATGGGAAAGTGAGTACTAGATCCCTACAATTTATAAGTAACATAAATGAATGTGGCAAGAGTTGAAAGATAATGTTAATGCAGGTCTCCCTTCTCCATAATCCCCATGACCTCCCGGTCACCCTCCACAAATTCCTGTTAAAACCAGTGAGTTCATGCTACTGCCAGATATTTGTGGATAATCATACTATGATAACTGGAATTTTCAAGTAAAAATAAAATTGCTATACCATTTTTTCATTTACACTGAATGCATGTTTCAGAAAGATATCAAAAGCTACCACAATGAAATTTTTATGTCACACACACAAAGTGATAGTAATGACAGCAATTATTTATACAGGTCTTGTGCAAGGTACTTATTTATTGCTTTAAATATTCACTTAAATTCTCACAATTACTATTATTTCTCCAGTTTCACAGATGATGACATGAGGTAATCATCTAAGATCACACAGCTTGTAAGTGGCAAATCCAAGTCAGGCTTTGAATCTAGGAAATCTGGCTCAGTACCTTGTACTTTGAACCACATGCCTAAAGAGTTAAGAGATTCTATGCTCAGTAAAAGCCCTCTGTTGAGCACTACTGGTTCAAAAATGTTAATGAATGCCCCAACTCACCTGCATCACTGGCAGGTTATGTTCTTATAAGCAGCCTTTTTTTTTTTTTTTTAAAGATGACCGGTAAGGGGATCGTAACCCTTGGCTTGGTATCATCAGCACCACGCTCAGCCAGTGAGCAAACCGGCCATCCCTATATAGGATCCGAACCCATGGCCTTGGTGTTACCAGCCCCGCCCTCTCCCGAGTGAGCCACGGGCCGGCCTGAGTTT
>NW_007726226.1:809065-817613 GCF_000696425.1 Galeopterus variegatus | reverse complement strand
TTTTTGTCTTTTTTCGTGACCGGCAACGGATTGCAACCGGTAAGGGGATCTCAACCCTTGGCTTGGTGTTGTCAGCACCACGCTCAGCCAGTGAGCAAACCGGCCATCCCTATATAGGATCCGAACCCATGGCCTTGGTGTTATCAGCACCGCACTCTCCCAAGTGAGCCACAGGCCAGCCCCAAGCAGCCATTTTTTTTTTACACTCAACGGTATGACACATTTCCACAAAAACATTCTCCCCAGGCAACCACAAAATCCTATTATATTTTACTTAGGGAAAATATATATATATACTCCTTCTAGGCTTTATCAATAGCTTTATAAGTGAATGACTGTGCCAGAGAGCCAACCGAGGGTCAGTTACAAAATTATCTTAGTTTAAAAAAAAAAAAAACTCAGGCCGGCCCGTGGCTCACTCGGGAGAGTGCGGTGCTGATAACACCAAGGCCACGGGTTCGGATCCCATATAGGGATGGCCGGTTGCTCACTTGGTGAGCATGGTGCTGACAACACCAAGTCAAGGGTTAAGATCCCCTTACCGGTCATCTTTTTTAAAAAAAAAAAAACTCTTGCCAAAACTTGTTGTGCATTATAATTACACATTTTTTTAATTTACAAGGAAAAATGTGTGATTGTAACAGCCTAACACTTCAGCTATGAAGTATTTGGTGTTCCTTCTAGATAATAACACTGGGATAGAAAAAATTATAAAAACGAGTTGTAATCATGGTCTCTGGTTAAGATTCACATTCCTAGGGCAAATGAGGTAACTCACATTCTTATGATAGAAGGAAAATTCCACATTTAAATAATAACTGTGTTTTCAACCTTTTTTTAATGAGACCTTACAAAAATATCAAGAATTTGAAGAAAAAAATATTTATGTTTAAACGAAGTTTTAAGACTAACCTGTTTTTAATATCAAAGCTCTATGAAATTGTTTTGTGAACAAAAGTTGTATTAGACAAAAGAAGGCCCATTAATTTAAACATGATACACTACTGCCATCTAAGTTATTCAGCTGAAAAATGAGAATTTGACTCAAATTCAGCATTCTGAAAATCCTGATTCAGTCTACAGTGTTTCCTTTTCCTTTTACACTTCCTCCCAAGCAATCTTCAATTTGTGCCAGAATAACGCAGATATCTCTAAGAATAAAATTCAAGTTCAGCAAAGTTTTTTCAGAGATTAATTTAAGACATTAAAATCTGATTCAACCTTAAGATGGATTTCTTTTTTTTTTTTTTGGCAGCTGGTGGGTACAGGGATCTGAACCCCTGACCTTGGTGTTATCAATGAGCTCTACCCAACTGAGCTAGCTGGCCAGCCCCTCCAAGATGGATTTAGAGGCATGATATAAAAATTAAGTATTTCCTACCAAAAGGTGATACAGAAGATGACCTTCAGATTTTATTTTATTAGGGTTATCCACATTATGTCAAGGTATATCTGTTTTTTCATTAACTGTTACTGACGTAAGTCGGAAAAGTGAATGATTCAAAGAAAACATTACATGTATTAAGAAAATATGGCAAAAAGTATAGTATGTAAATGTTTTAAAAAGTAATTCCATTACTAAAATAATTTAAATAGTTTCCAGTCACAAAATTGTCCAAAAAATTGTTTTTGTCACTGTAAGGGGATAGTTTTAACTAAATGCAGTCACAGTAATTCACCTAAAAATTTTGCCAAGAGGCAGTGCAGTTCTTAAAATTGGGGGAACCATTAGCATTGTGGGCGACAATATTTCCTTGTACAGGACTACAGGCTGATTAGGAAAGAATCCTGGAAGTCAGGCACTACCAGTAGCAAATTCCAATCATAATGCTGACCAAGAAAAACAGTCCTGTGACTTAATTCCCAAATAGCTTCTAGAACAATACCACCCCAAATTCAAGAGATCTCTATCAAAAACCAGATTACGGATGGATGGTAGTAATGGCTGCAAAACAATGTGAATGTACTTAATGCCACAGAACAGTACAATTAAAAAGTTAAGGGCTGGCCCGGTGGCGCACTGGATAAGTGCGCCGCTTGGGAAGCGCGGCGGCGCTCCCGCCCGAGGGTTCGGATCCCACATACAGACCGGCCGCTCACTGGTTGAGCGAGGCACGAAAAAAAAAAAAAAAAAAAAAAAAAAAAAAAAGTGATGCAAGTATAAAATCAAAGTTAAGCCCTATAAAAATTGAATCAGAAATATCACTTAGGGGACGGCCCGGTGGCGCACTGGATAGTGCGCCGCTTGGGAAGCGTGGCGGCGCTCCCGCCCGAGGGTTCGGATCCCACATACAGACCGGTTCCCGCTCACTGGCTGAGTGAGGCACGGGAGCAACACCGAGGGTTGCAATCCCGTTGCCGGTCCCCGGTCCGGTGCGGGGGCAACACTGAGGGTTGCGATCCGTTGCCGGACACGGAAAAAGACAAAAGACAAAAAAAAAAAAAAAAGTTAATATGGTAAATTTGTTGTCTATTTAACCACAACTTTTAAAATACCACAGAAAAATTACAGTGCTCTATTAATGACAAGGAGAAATTGATTTCCACCTAATGCCACAAGAAAAGGAAAAAAATCCTGTTTGTATCTATAAATGTTAAGTCTCTTACTTGAGTACAGATTAAAGAGTTGTTTCTCTTCTGATCTTACTGTCAATTATCCGTTGTAAAGACACCAAGATACCCTGGAACACTAAAAATATATAGATCATCTATCACTATGACATTAAACTTCCTATTCCTTTATTCAAAATGGCATGAGCATATTAACTGCTAATGCTTTCATTTTTTAATTCTATTCACTCTTTGTTGAGAGAAGGAATAAAATAAGTGTATACAAACTATAAATACAGAATAGGAACAGCCTATTAACTAAGTCAGAACCATGTAAAAGTAATGCTGCTTAGCTCTTTTATTTTCTCCTGGCAATTGGGATGGCACCAGCCTCTTGTTCTATTTCTGAATTCCCTTATATCAGGCATTTCTATTAGAGATTGTTTTAATAGCAATACAGGTTAAGTATCCCTTATCCAAAATGCTTGGGACCAGAACTGTTTCAGATTTTTTTCGGATTTGGGAATATTTGCAGATAGTAATAGAACAGGTTAAGCATCCCAATCTGAAAATACAAAAGTCTGAAATGCTCCAATGAGCATTTATTTTCTTTGAGCATCACATCAGCACTCAAAAAGTTTCAGATTTTGGAGCGTACTGGATTTCAGATTAGGGATGTTTAACCTATAATGTTAGTACAATTCCAAAGCAAAATCTAAATTTGCCCCAACATAGAAATTGGGTCTCAGTTCTGTCTGACAAATTCCCCACTGGAGACCACTGATGGGCACAAAAGCCAAAACATCAACTTTTCTAGACATTTGCCTACCTCTTCTCTGCTGAGTACTAACAAAAGTGGACCGATGCAGTACAAACCATAGAAAATTCACGATTTAAAAAGCAAAAATCTTATTTTAGACCCAAATTATACATTTCTTAAGGTTATTTCCAATTCCCAATTCAGTTACTCTATATAAAGGAAAACTGGCCATCTCTTTAAATGTGTATCTTTCCTTCAACATAACCAATTTTTAGAAAGGTACAACCTCCTTAAATAGGGGTGCTACTCAATTTTTTTGTAATTTAGAAACTCAAACACTAACAGAAATATGTTTATATAGCTGATTTTAGTCATCAGTTTGACAACTGAATCCTCATTTCCCTAACTATCTCACTGATATCTTTTAAGTCTTTGACTCCACATGTGTAAATGAAAGTTGAATAGATGTCCCTTCCAAATGACCAGTCAGCTTCCTGGTCTGTACTGATGCTTTAAATTTCTTAGAATTTCTAGAAATAGACATTCTTAGCTTTCACAGCTCTTTACTTCACTTGTTTTCTCCCTTTCACTAATCCTTTGTTTTAGTCACTTCTGTTAGACCATTAGAGATTTGGTCTAAGCCTAATTTTCTGTCTGCAAGGGGAGAAAAATACCCATTTGGGTTATCTCTACACAAAGAGTAAGTCCCTCCTTTTATCATTTCAAAGAGAAATATAAAGGTGACTACAATTACTCAAGTCAACTCTTTCCATCTGCAGTAGATACTGGACGAATTTATCTAACTGCCTGAGACTTCTATTTGAATAAAACATTGTTTAATATACAACTATTTAATTACTGTTTAGAATATACATTTTAAGATTACAAAAATACTTCAACTTGTTTGCCTATTGAAACTTCAGATGAAACATGCCAGACTGCCCATTTAAAGTTGAGGGATCATTTGACATGAAAAGTAGATCATGCAAATTTATTATGCTTCAACCTTTTCCTCAAAGGTATGGACTAAAAAATTGATTATTATTTTAGAACTACACAATCATGATTTTATTGTTTTCTTTCTTCTTTTCCCCCATGGCTTCTGAAACAAACCAAATTTGGTTTATGCCATGAGAGCACATTTGCCAAAGCATCTGACTGTATTAGCAATATCCCCTTTCAAAACCACTATGTTAAGATAAAATTCACCCAGATCATTACACAAAGCCTTGGTATTATATATCTTAGGTTCTTAGTTGACTTTTGTTTAGATCTTTCTGAACTTTAGGTTTCAAACTCTCAAAAAGACGTGAATGAACAGTTCATTAACCTGAAACAAGTACTCAGAAAATCTTTGAAGATACTTTCTTATCCCTCAATCACACTGTGAACTTTCAACTTGTTATAATCAATCAAAGAATTTTAAAAATAAGATAGTTGTTTCTGTTTGCAGGAAAGAATATGTTCTATTCAAGTGAAACACCTTTTTTAAATTGTGTGTTCATTATAATCAAAAAGCATTGACTGAGTTCCCCAGAAGAAATCCTACTTGCTTTTGCAGAAATTATTAATCAAAGTCCATAACCTTAAGGAAGCTGACAGAAGCCTATTGATTTTCAATCTCCATTAATCTTTTCATTATTGACTGCACAGTAACTAAGATATTTCAAATTGGATTATTCAGAAATCCACAAAAAGTTGCTCTCTTTAAAAGTTTCAAGTTTCCAAAAGTATCAAATTGAAATTACATCAAATTTAGAAGTTAGACACAAAAAGTATGAGCAACTTAAAAAATCTTGGGATAACCATGCCTCCACAGGCAATCAGATATATTTTTCACTCACAATACAAAGCTAAAAATGGAAAATAAGAAATCAAATCTTAGGGAGAGATGAACCATGTAGAAAAGTAGTAAACTAAGTTATTAGCCCCAAAAGCAGTGATACCTGAGGCAGAAGACCAAACAGATGAGACCAGCTATAATTACCCAAATGTAAAAAAATGAAGCATGTAATGAAACATTAAGGCTTAAAATGAAAATATTAAAACCCACACATCTATGAGATTGCCAGGAAGGGCAGTATCAAATCTAAAAGCATATTAGACCTCTATACTACAATACTTCATATTAAGAAAATACTAATTAATCTCGTTATTTGAATTTTAACTATTCTCAGATAATATATTCCGAGAGGGCAAATAGCAAAATAAAAGTTTTGATTTTTTCCCCACCTCTTCTAAACACTGTTGCATAGAATAATTTTCTACCACCTTGAAACTTTTCAAAGCTTTTTGAGAAACACACACAAATAATTTGGATTTAGTTGATTTTATTTACAGCGTTTTTGTTGGTTTTTTTTACATTTCAGAGCATTACACAAATACATTTTTTCATTTTCTGACCTGCAAACAGATACCTTAAACGGAAATATTTTTTAAAAACTGTCAAATTAGGTACATCCAAAATGCAACAATTACACATACGACAATTAATTCACAAAGTGTAATTTACTAGGACGTATCCTAAGAATTTAGGAATAGCCAGTCAGGAGAAATCTGACCAAATTCATCAATCAACTATTTACATATCCAAAACCAAACCTATCTGAACTCCCAAACCAGAAGCTTGAAAGTTTTTGTGAAATCCCCATTGGACAAGAGAAACCTATCCAGTCTTGACAGTTTTAATCCCGAATACCAGGCTCTTTCCCCAGTCTGTAACTGAATAGCAAGCATCTCAGTTTGTGGAACACCTAAGTTCCAACTTTTACACCATTATGTGCATAGAAAGGGTAAGTGTTCGTTAATTAAAAACAAGTGGTCATTAAATATCCACACTATTTCCCCAGTTCACCAGCCCTTACTAAAATCCAATATGCAACCTGTGTCACATAGTGACAGGCTATATTTTATATATATGTGTATGTGTGTACATATATATATATATATATATATACAGTATTAGGTACAAATGGCAATTAACAGTCCCTGTAAAAATTCATTTTCAGTTGAGGCTATGGCTCCTATGCCTTGGGATGGTTTTAGACTTCAAAACTGAAAGAGACTGCTAAAATTTCACTTCCTTAAGACAAAATTTGATTGCATGTACAGTTTAAGCTTCTCAGTCTAAAAATGGCTATAAGGTTAAGTATAAAAAGCCAGCCAACTGAGTGCAATTTCTCTCTCCAATTTGGCCAAGCTATTTCATAGAAATTATTCCTAACTAGACTAGAAAATCCATGGTGCTTTCCAATGGTTCTTGCCTACCTTACTGTCCATGTTCACGTTTCAAACTGTGTCAACAGAGCCCGCACTTCGGGGGTCAGCTGCTTGGCAGCCTTAGCTGCCTCTGTGATAGCCTTGCGATACAGGCCCTTTCTCTTCTTATTAAAGCGTGACTGGAAGTTTTCTAAAAAGGGGGAGAGTTGTGAAAGAGCAAGGAAAGATGTTGTTGGAGACCCAAACCATGAAATACGGGCCTCCTGCCGGACTAAAAGGCCGTTGTCTTTCCGGCTCACAGTTATAGTAAGAATACGGGCTGGCCACCAAGGGAAGCCATAGATCTTGGCCCAAACAATGTCCCCTACACATATGGTCCTGCCATCTGGTGTGACACATTTAGAGACATTTTTGGAAAAGACTTTCATTTTCAAGGAATTACTGAGCTTTTTCTCTTCCTTTGAAGAGGAGGAAGTGGAGGTGGAAGGTGCATGTATACTGCCTGGAGGAAAATCAAAGCTTTCAGAAGAGCTACACTCAGAGTTGGAAGATTTCAAATCATCTGTGCTATCAATACTACACACTGAAGCACTGGAAGAGTCAGATTTCTTTTGATTTAGGGTCATGTAAACAGAGATATTGCTTTTGCTGCCCTTTTTGCCCAATGTCTGTGGTTCATCCTGCTCACCAGGCACATGCACTTCATTTGTGTCCTGAACCTCACTGCTGGCCTCTTCGGGGCCTTTTGAGGGACTCTGATTTTCTGAAGGGGCCTCACCTGCTGAGCGGGTAGAGGTGCAGCGAGACTGGGGCTTGGGTGCCATCTTGCCACTCCGCATTTTCTCAAGTCCTGTCTTCAGAGAAGAGTCATTTTCTTCATTCCTGTACCTCTGTGGTTTTAAACGAACCCGGGGCGGAAGGGAACCTGAGCTAGGATTCTGGTATCGACGTGTGAAATGGACTTTCGAATGTGCATTTTTGGAAGTAGAGGTTTCATTTTGCTTCTTTTGTGCCTTTTCTTTGGCAATTTTCAACACTTCCCGAGCTTTTGCATGATCCATGTTCTTACTCTGGAGCACTTTTTTAGTACTTAACTGAGCTTTTGATGTATTTGCCTGAGCAGAAACTTTTACTACTCTGCTTCTGCTGTGAGCAATATTTGAAACCTTAACCACGGCATTTCTTTTCTGGCTTTCATTCTGGTTTTTCCCATCCACTTTATGATCAGTTTTCAGTTTTTTGTTCACAGTAGTTATACTTTCACTTCTCCGTTTCTTATCTTCATATTTAGAAGAGTCACTTGCATTACTACCTTTTCTAATTTCCTTTTTTTCAGCAACAACACTGTTTTTACATTTATCACACAGGACTTGCCTAGGTCGTAGTTTAATAGCATTCATTATTGAAGTGGGTTCTTCCCTGTACATTTTTCGTTTGGGTCGCTTAATTTTCCGAGGAGGTGGCTGAGGTATAGATTGGTTATATGTGTCCCTGATAAACAAAGGGGGAGGGTAAGGTGCTCCTTCATGGAAGAGAGGTGGTGGTTTGGAAGTCCATAGGCTTTCAGCCAAGCTCAGCTCGGGAGGTGGGACAGGAGAAGGGTCATCAGGAACAGCACCATTCACTTCACGCTTGACTTCTGTCCCTTCTTGGAATGTATTACTTTGGAGCTGCATGGCTTCTGGCTTATCTTTATATTCCCTTTTGGGAAATACTGTCACAGGGATCCCATGGGGCCCAAACCTTTGAAAGAAATTAAAAAAAAAAAAAAAAAGAAAAAGCCATTAAATTAACATCTATAATTCAATTTCTTACATATAAACACCTAATGTTTATTAATATGACTTTTCCTGAAAATTATTTCATATTAAAAAACAAAACACCGGGCCGAGCCCGTGGCGCACTCGGGAGGGTGCGGCGCTGGGAGCGCGGGAGCACTCCCGCCGCGGGTTCGGATTCTATATAGGGATGACCGGTGCGCTCACAGCGCTCACCGGCTGAGCGCGGGGCGGCCCGGCG
>NW_007726226.1:806524-808954 GCF_000696425.1 Galeopterus variegatus | reverse complement strand
AAAGGAAAAAAAAAAAAAAAAAAAAAAACACCTGTTACCAGCCAGCTGCCAAAACCAAAATAAAATTTACTGACTGACCACCACCTCCCAAAATCCCAAAGACCTCCCCATTTCTTTTGTTCCTGCATTTTAGGCAAAAACAGAAATAAATACTCCGAATGGTTGCCCTAAGCAATGCCAGAATAGCTGACTTTACTTAAAATAGACCTTTCCAGTCCTGAATCAGAAAGAATGATCGATCAGATAGCTTAATATTAAATGTTACATGACTTTGCATTCACTGAACTATATACAACACTTTCAGTAAATGCAACTACAAATTTATAATGTACATACATGTACCTTCCTCTGGTTATAACAGCTTTCAAAAGCTTCACAAAGCCAAATTCAACTTTACCGCAAAATACTGAATCAGTAAAATTTCATCTCAACTTTATTGGTTAACCACTAAAAAGTCAAAGAAAGTTGCTCCTTTACTATTGTGTCCCAATTCTTTTAAGACCCCCAAATTCCACCCCCCAAAAAACACAAAAATACCAGGAACTCAAATACTCAAACTGTCTCCAAAAATGATAGGTATAGAGCTGTGGCTTTCAAACTTTTATTTATTTAATTTTTTTTTATGACCAGTAAGGAGATCTTAACCCTTGACTTGGTGTTGTCAGCACCACGCTCTCCCAAGTGAGCTAACCAGACATCCCTATATAGGGATCTGAACCCATGGCCTCGGTATCATCAGCACCACACTCTCCCAAGTGAGCCATGGGCCGGCTCTTAAACTTTTAAAATCATACCCCACATTAAGAACTATTTTTACACTACAACCCAATAAAAACATTTATGTATATATACTTGCATGCATATACATATATATATATATATATAAAAATACACACACTTAAGCAAAAGTCTCACCAAATACTTAACCTTATATATGTGATACATAATGATGGGGGTTTTGTTGGGGTTTTTTTCCTACTCTGGTCTACTTCATTTGTTTTGATGCTAGTGAGACCCATTAAATTGATTTCAAAACTTCTTTATGGGTCCAGACCTACAGTTTGCAAAGCACTGGTACAGAACACAAATCTTTACAATTCTCAGTTTCTATATAAAACAGTGGTCAATAACCTTGTTTCTCACATATACTTAGAAATAACTGTGGTTTAATCTGCCTGTGCTGAATATCAAAAACCCAACCCTTAAACTAAACTTACCATACTCAGTTTCCTTCACACAAAAATGAAATCGCACTACCAAATAATTTCAGCATATATGTTAACATGTTAATCTTAAAAACTATTTGATTCCAAAGTACAATACAATTCCAGTGCCAAATCTATAAGGCAAAGGTGCTTAGAACCCAAGGACAGAGTTCGATAGTCAGTCAGGTAGAACCTCTGAAACTAGATGCGAATGTTTTATATACGTCTGTTTTTCTGGAGAATAAGTCTTTGATGCTCAGATTTTCTAAAATGTTCCTTCTTATGTTCCCCAAAAAGTTCAGAATACCTTTGCTGGGAAGAAATCTTGAGATTAGTTACTAATGGCTACAGACACACCTAAACCTGGGCAGAGATTTAGAAATAGTCAACGTACACCAGATATCTGGTTCTAACACCTAAATACTTTTCTTCCTAAAGTCTTTGTGACCTTGGCTACCAGAAATCAACAATTTACAGCAAATATTTACAAATCCTAAAGGAAAAATAATTCCTTTTTTACCTATGGTAGGACAAGTCTGGGCCTAGACTAATTCAAAAAGGAAAAGGCATCCTCCTCACTGTATCAGACCTTGCAGAAAGTTGCTTCCTATTATAGCATAGCATTTGGTAACTAAGTGCTTGCTTCCTAATACCTTAACTGCAAGGCATTTTCAGCATTTAACATTTTCTTGTAAATAGGTGCTCAATAACCACTTTTTCAAGATAACAGGACAAAAGAGGTGATTTTTGTGTTTTAATGTAGAGCTCCATAAAATGACTTATCTGAGGTAAGACAACTATTTGTATTGTATTAACAATAAAATGTTCTAACTCATAAGCCATCACTTTGCCTCCACTATACTTTTACATGTTTCCACAGCGGAATAAAAATGTCCTTCCTTTTATTAAGAATAACTAAACCATAATTATCTTAATGTTTGAGGTGAAGTTTCACAGCTGTCTCTATCAACTGCTTGAATCCTCTAAACTTCAATTTTTGCATGTATAAAATGAGTAACATTCAGGTAAGAATTAAAGGTGAATAAATGTTAGCCATTTTTCTTGGCTAAAATCTACTTCAACTAATTTACTTTATTTAAGTAATTTGATTTTATTTTCAAACTAATAATTTATTAGAGTTTAGGGTCCTTCCCATATCTTTAATACATACTCATAATGTGAGGATGACCCAGCCGATTTTTTTTTTTTTTTTTTTTTTTTTAAA
>NW_007726226.1:805385-806402 GCF_000696425.1 Galeopterus variegatus | reverse complement strand
CGGTAAGGGGATCTTAACCCTTGACTTGGTGTTGTCAGCACCACGCTCAGCCAGTGAGCTAACCAGCCATCCCTATATAGGATCAGAACCCATGGCCTTGGTGTTATCAGCACCACACTCTCCCGAGTGAGCCACGGACTGGCCCTCCAGCCGATTATTTTAAAGCTATTTATATCAAGTAAGTTGTGGAATCTGATATGTTTACTTTCATGGAGTTCAATAAGTACATTAACATTTCACATCTGGATTTTTTTTCTTCGCCTTTCCTTCAAAAGCATATAAAATAACAAGCATTAAATGTTTTTCAGTAACGTAGGGAAGCACTCAATTATGTAATGATGAATGAAAATTGTAGACTACCAAAAAAAAAAAAAAAACCCAAAACAAAACTGTTAACTGTGGGTGATTAATGACTGGCAAAGCAGAAAAATATTTTTAAATGATAATAAAATGTTCTTGAAGGACCAGAAAGATAAATCACTTTAAGAGAAAAAGTGAGGTCATATTCCTCAGTTCATCTAAGTAATCATGCTATCACCCCTTACATGGACAACAGTAAATACCTAGGGCAGTGTTATCAAACAGGTTGAAGACACTGGCTGTAAAATCAACTTCAAGGGTCACAAAATCAGAGTGTATAAGAACAATAAGAGTAAATATCTGTAACTGCAATGAATCTGTTTCATGTAAGTATATATGTATATAGGGACCCAGATGTAATAATATATTTGTAACTACGTTCAAAAGTATGGGGCCGGCCCGGTGGCGGACTGGATAGTGGGTTCAGATCCCGGACCCAGATGTAATAATATATTTGTAACTACGTTCAAAAGTATGGGGCCGGCCCGGTGGCGCACTGGATAGTGGGTTCAGATCCCACTGCCTGAGGGTTCGGATCCCACATACAGACCGGTTCCCGCTCACTGGCTGAGCGAGGTGCGGGAGCAACACCAAGGGTTAGGATCCCCTTACCGGTCATCTTTTTTTTTAAAAAAAAAAATGTTTTTAAACCAAAAA
>NW_007726226.1:790051-805349 GCF_000696425.1 Galeopterus variegatus | reverse complement strand
GAAAAAAAAAAAAAAAAAAAAAAAAAAAAAAAAAAAAAGTATGAAAGCCACTGGTCTATGAAACTGTAACCTTAATAAGAACATAAAGTAGCAACAAGACTATGGGCTCTTAAAAAAACCTAAATCCTGGGCCAGCCCATGGCTCACTTGGGAGAGTGTGGTGCCGATAACACCAAGGCCATGGGTTCAGATCCCTGTATAGGGATGGCCAGTTGGCTCACTTGGGAGAGCGTGGTGCTGACAACACCAAGGGTTAGGATCCCCTTACCGGTCATCTTTTTTTTTAAAAAAAAAAATGTTTTTAAACCAAAAAAAAGAAAACCTAAATCCTAATTTCTCAAGTACATTCTGTGAAAATCGTCATCACAGCACCCTGGGGTGTTTGAAAATGGAGATTCTTAAGCCCTGCCCTAACACTGAATCATAAGACTCTCTTATGTTGGAACCCAGGGTCTGAATTTTTTGCAAGCACCTTTGCTTTTAGCTTTTTCTAAGGTGAGGACATTTATGTCCCATGTGAATGCTCACCAAAGGGTGACCTGAGGAGAGAAGATTGTAGTCGATTGAATTATGTCCCCTCAAAACTCACTGAAGCTAAATTGTGTCCCCCAAGTTTTATGTATTAGAAACTTGGCCCCCACTGTGACTGTTAAGAGGGTGAGAAATCCTATTATGTTAACTGAAAGGTGAAGCCTTGAAGAAGTGATTGGATTGTAGGACCCTGCAGTAGTGAACAGATTAAAAATGGTGGTCAGGGGCGTGGCTCTGAGGGGTTTAAAAGAAGAGAGTCTGTCTCTCTGCTCTGCTTCCACCATCTTGCAACGTAAGACCCCTCCCTGGCTCACTGTCGCCACCACCAGATGGACTTTGGACTTCATAGCCTCAGAAACTGTAAGCAATAAATGATGTTTTTCTTTATAAATTACCCAGTTCCAGATATCTTGTTATAAGCAAACAGACTAATACAAAGATTTTAATGAACAAATAGATAGGTGACAGGCTGACTGGTATCCTTTGCTTGACCTTTTTCTAATAGAACTTTTTACAAGAGTTGAATAAGATGCAAAGTATCTCCCCTGTTTCCCCTATTCCTTTTTTGTACATTAGGGCATGTATTAATATATTAGTGACTCATCCTAACCCTTACCTATTTTCAGTCTTCTTTAACCACTACCCAAAAATTCTAAAGGAAAATATTCAGGTATTATGGCTTAATTAAAAATAGCTTCTGGGGAAAACCGGGTAAAGGATAAAAGAGACCTCTCTGCAATACCTTTGCAACTTCTTGTAAAACTGTAATTACCTCAAAATAAATGTTTTCTAAAAATAGCTATCTTCTTAATAACTTAGAAGTAATGAGTGCCAAAATTTTGAGGAGGCAGAATACTGGGGCTTAATCTCTACTTTGTGTCAAGGCAAGAGATAATCACTGTGAAAAAGAATCCTTAGCCTAATGCAAGCAAAGGTGAAACAAATATAAATGTGGAGTATTTAAGTCAAAATTCAAAATGTGACTATTGTAGGAAGTATGAAAATATTTCCTAGTATTTGGGATCCATTTAAGATGTTGAATTTTACTGATGAGTCTAGTTTTGACTAAATGAATAAGCCTTTACTCACCTCCTGATAAGCTTTATAAAATCACCATATTTGGGGCCGGCCCGTGGCTCACTTGGGAGAGTGTGGTGCTGATAACACCGAGGCCCTGGGTTCCGATCCCATATAGGGATGGCCGGTTAGCTCACTGGCTGAGCATGGTGCTGACAACACCAAGTCAAGGGTTAAGATCCCCTTACCAGTCATCTTTTAAAAAAATAAATAAATAAATATAAAATAAAATAAAATCACCATATTTGCTCAAGATTTCTAGCATTACCAATCGATCCTATACTTAAATATGCATCACTTCCGGGGTGAAGCTCATAATCATCACCCAAATTTCCTTTCCAGGCTGGCCAGTTAGCTTACTTGGTTAGATCGTGGCGCTGACAACACCAAGGTCAAGGGTTCAACTTGATATTGGCCAGCTGCCAAGATTGAATGAACACACACACACACACACGCACGCACGCACGCACACACGCACGCATGCACACACACACACACTAAACACCAAATTTCCTTTCCGAAGGAATACTTCAAACAAAACTAAAATGTTTACCAACAGCTACCCATTTTTTTTAAAGGTCAGATAATTCCTACAGCAACCTCAATCAACTCACCTCTGACCTAGGATTACATTCTTTTGGGGGTGGGAGTTGCTGGCTGATACAGGGACCCGAACCCTTGACCTTGGTGTTTATCAGCACCATACTCTAAAATGTTCTTTCTTATGCTCCCCAAAAGGTTCAGAATACCTTTGCTGGGAAGAAATCTTGAGACTAGTTACTAATGGCTACAGACACACCTAAACCTGGGCAGAGATTTAGAAATAGTCAACATACACCAGGTATCTGGTTCTAACACCTAAACACTTTTCTTCCTAAAGTCTTTGTGACCTTGGCTACCAGAATTCAACACTCAGAAAAAAATTCTGGAGGGTTAGTTGAGACACATCCCAGTGTTCTGGCTGAACCAAACCTCCTTCCTTTTCCTCCCAAAATTCTTTTTTCTTACTAAAAAAGAACCTACAGTGGGAAAAAAGATGTTTTTAGAAACTACTGCTCCTTACAATTAGCAACAGGTTAAATTATAAAAGAGGGAAAACTGTGAAGCAAGATTATTTTGGTTCGTATTTCAACTCTGAGATTGCTTGGGATGTCAAAGTTTAATCTCAGGACAAATAAAATTAACTCAATAGTCAGCTAAATGCAATAGTAAATTTTATCGAAAACAATGTACATCTGTTCCTCAAAGAATTAAAAATAGAATTTCCATACAATCCAACTCCTGGGTATATATCCAAAAGAACTGAAAGCAAGATCTGCAAGAGATATTTATACACCCATATTCATAGCATTATTCACAACTGCCAAAAGGTGGAAGCTACCCATTTAAATGGATGAACAAAATGTGATGTACATACACAATGCAATATTTTTCAGCCTTAAAAAGGAAATCATGTCACACGCTACAACATGGATAAGCCTTGAAGAAATTATGCTAAGTGAAGTAAGTTAGTCACAAAAAGATACTGTGTGAATACACTTATAGGGTACCTAAAGTAGTCAAATTCATAGAAACAAAGTAGAAAGGTGGTTGCCAGGGCAGAGGATGGGGAGCTTAATGAGGACTGAGTTATAGTTTTGCAAGATAAAAAACTTCTAGATATGTATGTGTTTCATAACAATATGAATGTACTTAACACTACTGCACTGTACACTTAAATGGTTAAGATGGTTCATTTTATGTTATGTTTTTTTACCACGATTTAAAAAAAACTTTCACAGGGCCGGCCCGTGGCTCACTTGGGAGAGTGTGGTACTGATGGCACCAAGGCCACGGGTTCAAATCCCTATATAGGGATAGCCGGTTGGCTCACTTGGGAGAGCGTAGTGCTGACAACACCAAGACAAGGATTAAGAACTCCTTACCAGTCATTTTTTAAAATAAATAAATAAACTTTTTTTTTGTTTTTGTCTTTTTTTTTTTTTTTTTCATGACCGGCAACGGATCGCAACCCTCAGTGTCGCGCCCGTACTGGACCGGGACCGGCAACGGGATCGCAACCCTCGGTGTTGCCCCCGCTCCTCGCTCAGCCAGTGAGCGGCGAGCGTAGTGCTGACAACACCAAGACAAGGATTAAGAACTCCTTACCAGTCATTTTTTAAAATAAAAAAATAAACTTTTTTTTTTTTTTTTTTTTTTTTTTTTTTTCATGACCGGCAACGGCTCGCAACCCTCAGTGTCGCGCCCGTACTGGACCGGGACCGGCAACGGGATCGCAACCCTCGGTGTTGCCCCCGCTCCTCGCTCAGCCAGTGAGCGGCGAGCGTAGTGCTGACAACACCAAGACAAGGATTAAGAACTCCTTACCAGTCATTTTTTAAAATAAAAAAATAAACTTTTTTTTTTTTTTTTTTTTTTTTTTTTTTTCATGACCGGCAACGGCTCGCAACCCTCAGTGTCGCGCCCGTACTGGACCGGGACCGGCAACGGGATCGCAACCCTCGGTGTTGCCCCCGCTCCTCGCTCAGCCAGTGAGCGGCCGGTCTATATGTGGGATCCGAACCCTCGGCGGGAGTGCCGCCGCGCTTCCCAAGCGGCGCACTGTAGCAGTGCGCCACCGGGCCGGCCCTAAATAAACTTTTACAGATGTATATCCAGCTAAATATACAGGGGAAGATTTAATAAGAAGCAGTATATTTGCAATGTAGTTTAGTGCAAAGGAAGTAAAGGAATTTTCAGTGTCCAGTGGAGAAATAGAACAACACCCTAACCGCAGGAAAATCAAAGTGAACATCACCAATGAGGGCAAGTGGCTGTCACGTGCCTACAGATGTGGTAGGCTGAGAACACATTTGCCAATATAACACAAACTTCTCAGGAGTAAATATCAGACAATCCCAAACTGTGGAACAGTCCCTATTACATAATTTCTACATTATATTGCAACTAAATGTAAGACAAAATCATTTATTGGAGGAGGAAAAAAGCTTTAAAGAAATTTTTTATTGGAAAATTTGATGAAATAATGAAATATGTATGGGCTGCAAATGAGATAAAAAGAATTCTGTCAATGTTTCTCGAACTTGAAAACTGTACTATGGCTATGTTAAGAGAATATATTTTATCTTACAAATAAATGCTCAAATATTCGGGGGGTAAAGGAGAATAATGTCTTCAACCTACTCTGGAACAGTTCGGGAAAAATATGTTTCCATCAAGAATGATAAAGCAGGGCAGGCCCGTGGCTCACTTGGGAGAGTGTGGTGCTGATAACACCAAGGCCATGGGTTCGGATCCCTATATAGGGATGACCAGTTAGCTCAATTGGGAGAGCGTGGTGCTGACAACAAACACCAAGTCAAGGGTTAAGATCTCCTTACAGGTCATCTTTAAAAAAAAAAAAAGGAATGATAAAGCAAATGTTAAAAATTAGTGACTCTAAAGACTTTTAAAAAGTTTTCTGCTGTGTTTGAAATTATTTCAAAAAAGTTTTAAAAATAATTGTTTTAGAAGTATAATCTTAAATTCAGTTTACCTCAGTTCCACCAAAACTCAAGCAAAGAAAATATATAAAAAAGAAAATTTGTCCCACTTAAGTGTAAATGCCAGCAAACTCACTTCAAGTACCACTAAGTAACAATCTAAATTCAAAACCAAATACACTAATTAGCCTGATAGAATACAACATAGTCCCAGCCCTAGGACTCAGCTTTAGTAGATGACCCCAGATGCAACAGTCATTGCCAAAAGAGATTACAGACTTCAGAAGGAAAGAAATCACTGTGGATTAGTAATCAGAGTAATCAGGAAATAGGCTTTGCAGCGAATAGGACCTAGAATGTCCCAAGCTGATTAATGATGAGCAAAACAGGGAGTGGTGAATTGTGAAGACTGGCTACTCATAGTTGAATGTTGGTTAAGTCTTCATTGGCTTAAAGTAATAAAATAAAGGTAATCCATCTGGCAGAAAGAGGGGAGAGCATATTGGTGAGTGGGTCTAAGGGTAGGGGGTTGTTAGGCTAAAATTGTGGTAGATGTGCTTTCTGGGCCGGCCCGTGGCTCACTCGGGAGAGTGCGGTGCTGAAAACACCAAGGCCCCAGGTTCGGATCCCATATAGGGATGGTCGGTTCGCTCACTGGCTGAGCGTGGTGCTGACAACACCAAGTCAAGGGTTAAGATCCCCTTACCGGTCATCTTTTAAAAAAAATAAAAAATAAAAAATAAAAAAATAAAATAAAATAAAATTATGGTAGATGGAGAATAGTAACTAGTGTCTTGACCAGATGAGGACACTGAAGGCTTCTGATGGTATAGTGATGTATCCAAATTGCTTTGGTAACTAGTGTCTTGACCAGATGAGGACACTGAAGGCTTCTGATGGTATAGTGATGTATCCAAATTGCTTTGTTAAAAACTTAAGCTCAGCTATACTTGTCTGATCTCATAATTTAATAAGTACAAAGGAGAGCAGAAAAATATCTTCCTTTTCCTGACTTTGAAATGTATCATTCTCAAAGGTGAGCCCTTTTCAGTTATGTTTAAAAAGCATATACAAAGCAGACTATAAGGACTAAATTTCCCTAATGAGACATTCTCTTCCTGACAAATACTTTAATTTCCGCTTATGCCATCTGTCCCAAGGTGCTAGTGGGAAAAAAAGATCTAGAAAAGCCCCCAATGCTGTATTATGAAAGCAACTCTGTTATCTCATTCCCTAGTAAAACATAAATATCATCCTTCCTTCTTAAAAGGGAAAGTTATATATAGTTCACCAGTATTTTCTGAAGCGTCTACAGATACTTTCAAAGCATTCTAAAGATGCAGATTATACTGTAGGCCACCATACAATAGAATTTAGATTGAGTGGATATTCAAGCAAACCCATACTAAATGACTGAACTGCAAGGGCTGTTGTCACATTAATCCTAATTCTTCCACTTAGTAACTACTTCATAAAAGTAATAGTAGTTAATTTATATAGTACTTACTATATACCAGGCACTACTCTAAATATGTAATTATTAGTTACACTAACTGATTTAATCAGCACAGCAACCCTATTAGTAAAGTACTATTACTATCCCCATATTATAGTTGAGGAAACTAAAGCACAGAAAGGGTAAGTTGACCTTCCCAAGATGACACAGCTAGTAAGCAGTAGATCCAGGATATGAATCCTGGCAGTCAGCCCAAAGTTAGGCTCCTAACTACTGCCTCCCCTCATTTCATCAAGTTACTTATCCTCTCTCCCCTCAACATCTGCTTTTCCACTAAGAGAGTGAAGTAACTAATAGGTCCATGTGCTCTTTTCTGAATCCTGTGGAGGTAGACAGACTTCAGATTTCTTCTCATTTTCAGAAGATAATAAGCACCCTATCACCAAGCATATTAATGTCAGCAATGACATGAAATGAAAGCCCATTCACACTAAATGGGATGGATAAATAGCCTACATAATTTCATGTCAGGTTAGCTTTTGCCACCAAAACAAAAAGTTCAGTTTTCAGAGCTTTTTGAATTTTGGAATTGCAGTTAAAAAAATACAATTGTCATCAAAGTGAAAGAATATACATAAGTGCTTACCACAGGGCCTAGTACACAGGAAGGAGGCACAATATATAGTAGTTATTATTTTTATATTAAAATTAAAATGTATTCATTTTTATTAACTGTATGTGATTGGATAATGTTTTTCATTATTAGTCCCAAGTATTTACAAGGGCAATCTGCAGGGTACCCAAATGGGTGAAGAAGAGTGGAGGAAAGATGACTTTAGCAACATTAAAAACAAAACATGTACCAATAATGAAACAAGGATCCCAAGAAATATCTTTTAACATTACCTGGTGGGGAGAGGGGATGCATGAAAAAATTCTTAAGAACTTTCTATCCATAAGAATTTACTCTATCTTTAAAAAAAAAAAAAAAAAAGTCTAGGGCTGGCCAGTTAGCTCAGTTAGGTAATTGTGCTGCTGACACCAAGGTCCAGCCAGGGTTTGATCCCTGTACCAGCCAGAAGCTCCGCCCCCCACACACCTGCCACCAAAAAAAGTCTACTCAATTATCTTTTATAAATTGATGGGTAGATTTGAAAGAGGGGAAAAAAGGTTTAAACAATAACTTAAGATTTTAAGCTCTCAACCATATACCTTCAAACAATCCCCTAGAAAACCTTACCTGGATAACTAAGTTTGGAAATAAAAATTGAAACAACTATAGATATAGAAAACATTTATGCTTCAGTCTTACAAAAGCAAAAATAATAATAACATCTGTACAGCATTCAAATTATTTAACTCTCTAATAGTAAATTCCATTTAAAATAACTATCCAAAAATAAAACAAAACAAAATAAAATAAAATAAAATAACCATTCAAGAATATTACAATAGTGGCGCAGTGGCAAAGTATTTTTAAGATCAGACTATTTTTTTTTTTTTTTTTTGCAGCTAGCCAGTATGGGGATTTGAACGCTTGATATTATAACACCATGCTCTAACCAACTGAACAAGACAGCCCGCCCAATCAGATAAATATTGATTTCACTTATGTACATCACTTCTAGGAAAATACTTGACATTCTCCCAAGAAAATGAATGCCAGTATAAAACAATCTTCTTCTTTTTTTTTTTTTTTTTTTTTTCTGGTGACTGGCTGGGATGGGGATCTGAAACCATGACCCTGGTTTTACCAGCACCACACTCTCCCAAGTAAGCTAACCCAGCCAGCCCCCTTTCTAAATTATTAATGTAAATACTCATCACAGTTTCCAAACACTTGAACAAAATTCTTTTGGTCCTGGCTCTAAGATACCAATAAGCAGTGTTAAGTTTCCTGTGTTTCGAGCCGGCCCGGTGGCACACTGGATAGTGCGCCGCTTGGGAAGCACGGCGGCGCTCCCGCCCGAGGGTTCGGATCCCACATACAGACCGGTTACCGCTCGCTGGCTGAGCGAGGCGCGGGAGCAACACCGAGGGTTGCAATCCCGTTGCCGGTCCCCGGTCCGGTGCGGGGGCAACACTGAGGGTTGCGATCCGTTGCCGGACACGGAAAAAAGACAAAAGACAAAAAAAAAAAGTTTTCTGTGTTTCCATTATGATTTCTATGTACTTTCAATATTTCATTTGTACTGTGTTCAATGGGATCCACCACACAAAGGTCTAAGCATTTCTCAATAGACTTTTTTAAAAAGGCAATTTATTCCAATGTCCACAGTTCACAGAACTGAACTGAAGAGCAATTAATATTTTTATTTATTTTTATTTTTTTAAAAGATGACCAGTAAGGGGATCTCAACCCTTGACTTGGTGTTGTCAGCACCATGCTCACCCAGTGAGCCAACCAGCCATCCCTATTATAGGGATCCGAACCTGTGGTCTTGGCATTATCAGCCCGAGAGCCCAGCCCAAGAGCAATTAATATTTTTAAAGCAAATGGCTGTCACCCAGGTGAGTCAGGAACAGAGAGCTCTATCATTTCTAGCTACCAGGTTAACTCCCCACCAAAATCATAAACTAAGTGGTAATAATAAAATATAGTTAAGTACATTTTAATTAGAATAGGGTGATTTTCAGGGCCAGCCTGTGGCTCACTCGGGAGAGTGCGGTGCTGATAACACCAAGGCCATGGGTTCGGATCCTATATATGGATGGCTGGTTCGCTCATTGGCTGAGCGTGGTGCTGACACCACCAAGTCGAGAGTTGAGATCCCCTTACCGGTCATCTTCTTAAAAAATAAAAAAAAGTATACGGTAATTTTCAAATATTAGAGAAAATCATGTATTATTCAAAAAGGCATCTTAAATAAATACACCTACTAATATTTGTCATTTATAATTTTAGGCAATTTACTTAATCTCTGAGCCTCAGTGTTATTATCTGTGAATCAGGGATTAACAGAATTCACTTCATTGGTTTTTCCAGTCTTTTTTTTTTTTCCTTTTTGTCTTTTTTCGTGACCGGCAACGGATCACAACCCTCAGTGTCGCGCCCGTACCGGACCGGGACCGGCAACGGAATCACAACCCTCGGTGTTGTGCCCGCACCTCGCTCAGCCAGTGAGCGGCCGGTCTGTATGTGGGATCCGAACCCTCGGCGGGAGTGCCGCCGCGCTCCCAAGCAGCGCACTGTAGCAGTACGCCACCGGGCCGGCCCATTTTTTTTTTTTTGGTTTTTCCAGTCTTAAATGAAACAATGTATATGAAGTACTTCACACAGGGCCTAGAATAAAATAGGAAATACACAGTAGCTATTATTAAGTACAGAAAGTAAAGCATGGCAACTTTCTTAGATAGAAGAAATATGCTTTAGAAAAGTGAAATTAAGTATCACAGGGGGTATGAGTTTTAAAACGTTAAAAACACTATCCTACAGCAAGGCGACCATATAAGGGGAAAGAGATGAATGGCTCAAGGAGGAAAGAGATGAAAATCATGAACTACTTAAATTTGCAGTGGGCAACCAGATTTAAGAAACCATTTGCAAGCCTAAGTACCAGTTCTATAATTAGGATCAAGATCTGGATCTGCCACCTAAGTTAACCATCCTGACTGACATGCATTGCTTAGTTTGTAATTACGTTCTGTTCTAAATTAACCAGTAACTTTAAAAACAAGTTTAACAAATTTATCATTCTACTATATTGGCAAAACTACTCCCTAAAAATCAGTTCTCTCCAAATATGGTACAACAATCATCCGCATCAGAATCATCTTGTTTAAAATATAAATTGGTGGAGTGCAGCTCAGAAATCTGTTTATTAAATCCACCCAGAATATAACAATGTCCACTTACTTTCTTGCAAGATCTTCCTCTGCAGCAGGCTTCTGATCTATTGGTAGTGTGTGTCTGAATTTGGGAGTTTAGGCAGTACAGGCAGCCAATAAATATCAAGAAATAATGATGCACTTCACAGGCACAATTAACTAAGAATGTCTCATTTTTTATCAATATGAAATTAACGGGCCGGCCTGTGGCTCACTCGGTAGAGTGCGGTGCTGATAACACCAAGGCCACGGGTTCGGATCCCATATAGGGATGGCCGGTTCGCTCACTGCCTGAGCGTGGTGCTGACAACACCAAGTCAAGGGTTAAGATCCCCTTACCGGTCATCTTTTAAAAAAAAAAAAAAAAAAAAGGTCAGACCTAGCTTCATCAAGGGCTTTACTTTAAAACAACACACAGTGAAAAACAGTCTTATATACATCTAAAAGGGTGAAAATTACCTCAGAAACCCAAGCCCAATAAAAAACATGCCTGGCATAGTGGGAATATAACACATCCAGTTATCTAATATATAAAATATACTTATAAAATTTATTTAATACCATGTTACAGTATTCTTTATGCTCAGATTCAACCTAGGTTTTTACTGCTCAATAACTAATCACTTCAAAAAAAAAAAAATCAGATCAGTGCAACAAACAATGAAAGAGCACACTCTCAATACAGTATAGTAATGAACATCCTAAAGCTGACTGGGTCAGAATGTGATTGGCACTGGCCTCTGCTATTTTACTGTGGGATCCCTTTATTGACACCTTGGGAAATAAGCAGAATAATCACCAAAAAAATTTGTGTTTTAAATATGTACAACTCAACAATCACTCAAGAATACTACTTTAAGGACCTAAATTCTCAACCTGGACACTTTAAGCTACTGATACCACTACTCACTGCTTCACCAGAATGGCTGTATATTTTTCCCACCAAAAGTAGGGCTATTGCACCATACGTTTCATGGTCTCTGTAAAGAAAAGAAATCATTGTCTTGGTTTATATTTCCTTAAAAAACAAGTAAGTTTTCTACAAATTATTTTAGGAAATTAGTGAAATCTGAAGTTTTCTAAAGAAATCATCTCAATTATTTTTAATGCAATTATTTTTATTTTTAGTACTCCCACATATACACGCAAAGTCAGTATTTGTAAAAAGACCAATTCTGAAATACAACTACTACATTTAATATGCATGTATCACAAAATTAAAATGCACAAGCATTTTAAGCACAAACATTTACTTCAGGATTCCCTAATTCATGTCAGATTAAAATAAATGGATTCAGAAAGATTTTTCAGGATTTCAAAGTGGCGAATAATAAAGTTTAAATAATCCCTCTATGTAGGCAGAAACCATTGTAAATAATGCCTCTTCAGATATGGATTGAAAAAGCTGAGAAACTACTTTTTCAAAAGCCTGGGCTGAAGGCTTTTGCTCTTTGCAGATAATCTTGACTGGTTAACTTTTTCTATGCTTGGAATTACTACAGGTGGAGGTGTGTTTAAGAGCTGGGTCTAAAAATCTACAGACAGATAAGAGATATCCACAATCATTTCTACTGACCCAAACAAAAGAGGAGAGGCCTCGGCCGGGCCGGCCCGGTGGCACACTACTACAGTGTGCCGCTTGGGAAGCGCGGCAGCGCTCCCGCCGAGGGTTCGGATCCCACATACAGACCGGCCGCTCACTGGCTGAGCAAGGAGCGGGGGCAACACCGAGGGTTGCGATCCCGTTGCCGGTCCCGGTCCGGTACGGGTGCGACACTGAGGGTTGCGATCCGTTGCCGGTCACGAAAAAAGACAAAAAAAGACAAAAAAAAAAAAAACAGAGGAGAGGCCTTCAAAAGTGGCCCAGAGGACTGCAGTGTTGACCCTTCAGTTTGTTCCTGAGGGAAAAGAACTATTTTAATACACGGAAATGCATCCAAGGGGATGCAATTGGAAAAAAATATCCAGAATGTGAAAGTTCCACAAATACTGATAAGCAGAAATACTGATGAAAGGATACTTAAGAAAATCAAACAATTGAATGTATGAACTTTATTTGGATCCTAACTTGAACAAAACTTAACAGTCTTGAGATGTTAACTTTGAGACATTGTGACATTTTAACACTGAATCTTTGATGATATAATTGTTGCTATCATTTTAGGTGTTATAATGGTAGTATGGTTATGTTTTTTTAAGTCCTTATCTTTTTAGATATCTATATGGAAATATTTACAGATAAAGTGATACGCCTGGGATTTGCTTCAAAATAATCCAGTGGAGACCGTTATAAGATGTAATAAATTTGGCTAAGAGTTGATAAACGTTGAAGCTGGGCAATACATACATGAAGGAAGATTCATTTCCCATAATAAAATGATCAATAAAAAGTATGAGAACCACTAGGGCCGGCCCGGTGGCGCACTGGATAGTGCGCCGCTTGGGAGGCGCGGCGGCGCTCCCGTCCGAGGGTTCGGACCCCACATACAGACCGGCTCCCGCTCACTGGCTGAGCAAGGAGCGGGGGCAACACCGAGGGTTGCGATCCCGTTGCCGGTCCCGGTCCGGTACGGGGGCAACACTGAGGGTTGGGATCCGTTGCTGGACACGGAAAAAAAAAAAAGTATGAGAACCACGAGGGCCGGCCCGGTGGCGCACTGGATAGTGCGCCGCTTGGGAGGCGCGGCGGCGCTCCCGTCCGAGGGTTCGGACCCCACATACAGACCGGCTCCCGCTCACTGGCTGAGCAAGGAGCGGGGGCAACACCGAGGGTTGCGATCCCGTTGCCGGTCCCGGTCCGGTACGGGGGCAACACTGAGGGTTGGGATCCGTTGCTGGACACGGAAAAAAAAAAAAGTATGAGAACCACGAGGGCCGGCCCGGTGGCGCACTGGATAGTGCGCCGCTTGGGAGGCGCGGCGGCGCTCCCGTCCGAGGGTTCGGACCCCACATACAGACCGGCTCCCGCTCACTGGCTGAGCAAGGAGCGGGGGCAACACCGAGGGTTGCGATCCCGTTGCCGGTCCCGGTCCGGTACGGGGGCAACACTGAGGGTTGCGATCCGTTGCTGGACACGGAAAAAAAAAAAAAAGTATGAGAACCACTAATTTATTACTGTCTAACATAATCATTAAGGCAGTTTAGCATGTCAAAATTACAAAAGCATAAGATTAAGGAAGAAAAGAGAATAGGAAAACCAAAACTGAATTTGTAGGATTAACTGAGTATTCTCATCTGCTAGTATTACATTATTGTCATCAGACATTGCTAATGAGGATCAATAGTAGGTAAGAGGGCTGGGTATAAAACAATAGTGGAAAAATTTACAGTAAACTAGAGAATGCATACTTCACCTAAAAGCATTCATCTTCAAATAAAGATACTTGTGACTTAAAACTCATTGTAAAGAAGAAAAATTGTAAATCAAACCATCCTAAGACAGAGAAGTTCTGTACTATGCTAAACAAAGCATAATCAAAATACCCTCATTTTAGGGTGACTGTGTCATTTATTGGCCAAAGTAAGCTATCTAGAAGACAAAAGGAAGTAACAATCAAACCAGGATGGTACAGGAAAACCAGGCCACCTGGACACTCTATTCACTTTACATAAATATATAAACTAAGGCATAAAGTTTGTTTGCTTGTTTGTGTTCACAAAGCCAAACAAATTAATCTAATATGAACTAGAGAGACTGGAACCCAGACAGGCATAGTGATTTGCCCAAAGTCACAGTGTATATGGAAGAGGCCAATACTAGAATTCAGAACCCAAGTACCCTGACATGCTGTCCAGGTCAATAATGTGCTATTAGTACCACTTTCTTTTCTTTCTTGAGTTACATTCTCTTGCTCCTTTTTTCACAAAAAGATTTTCCTCAAAAATGTGTTCTTCAACCAAATAACGCTGAAAATAAGGCAAAAAAATTTACACAATGACAGGGAGATGAAGAATTTCAAATACTTACAAAAGCACCCATACAAATAGATTAAAAATCCTGTGCTCTAGGATCAACTTTAAAAGACATTTCTGTGCCATGCATAACAGCGGAATATTGAAGAAATTAATAAAAGCAAAACCTAGCCCTTTTGAAGACTGAAGAAAATTCACATACTTTGATGCAGTTAGTCTCCAAATGTTAACTCTTTCCTATCTCACTGGACAGGCAAAAACCAAAACTTCAGAGCTAAACTGTGTTCCCCAATATTCAGCTAAGGAAATGGGAAGTGTCCAGAGCAGAAGGTTCCACGGCTTTTAACTAACTAAAGAATCTGCTTGCCTCCAACACCCATATCCTTTGATTTATCCCATACAGCCAGGGAAATCAAGATAAGCACTAAATTTCAGAAATATGCAATTCTTCACTTCCTGCATAAAAGAAAACTTGCTAGCGCAACTAATTTTCTAATATGAAAGTAGAAAAAGCATAGGTTTTAGAATCAGATCAACCTACATTTGAATCCTTACTTTGCCATTTACAAGCTAACTGGCCAAATTAAATGAACTGAATTTCCTCCCATGTGGTACAATAACTGGCATAAACAGGCACTCAATAGGAAACTCTCATTATTTTTACTCAGGTTTTAATTCAATGCCCAATGCAAATAGGACAAATTATTTTTAAAGCAACTGATGAGTATAGTTATGGGCTTGGTACAGTTTATAACAAGTATCTCCTGGATCCATCAGTTAACCCACAGCTGCACATGGAAGTATGCAATTGAGGTAAGAGCAGATTACAAAATCCACTGGCAGGTCCATTTTATTAAATTATGAGAAAGATACCCAAATAATAAATCATTGGTCCAATAATAATTCCTTTTTTTTTTTTGGCAGCTGGCCTGTACATGGACCCAAACTCTTTTTTTTTTTTTTTTTTTTAAAAGATGACTGGTGGGCCGGCCCGTGGCTCACTCGGGAGGGT